>NC_081572.1:58229205-58259250 GCF_022355385.1 Mustela nigripes
CCACCCCAGCTCATGCCCCAGCCCCCGAACTCCGGGGCTGCCAGCCCCCGGTGCCCCCGCCCCTCCTGAGAATCGGGGTGTGCTCCCCAAGCCCCCTCCCCTCCATTGGGGACCCCCTTTTAGGGCCCCCTTCCCCTCCCTCCCACGCTCCCCTCCCCTCCCCTTCTCCAACCCCTCTTTCCCCTCTCACCCCTCCCCCCATCCTGGCCCCCCCTGCAAAAGTGGGGTGCGGAGGGGGGAGGGGTGAGAACCCACGGAGGGGAGGCACGAAACTCCGATGAAGTCAGAGCCCCTTACCCGCCGCCGCGGCCAGCCCCCCCAACATGGACTGTCTCTGTATAGTGACAACCAAGGTAAGCATGATGGGGGGGGGGCTTTGCCCTGGGAGGAGGGTATGAGTTTGTGGGGAAGGGTTAGGCAGGCCTCATTTCAGGCTGGGGGCCCTGGAGCGACAGCATCAAAAGATGCATTTTGGGGTCATGGTTTAGTTTTGGGGTTCATATCTGAGATAATGCTGGGTTTGGCCACAGGTGCCCCCTGGAGTGATCCCTTTGTACCTGTAGAGAAATGGAAAATTTGGGCTGTTTTGTGGTTTGGGGGGCTAATGGGTTTTGGGGTTCACCAACGATGTTGGAGGGGACTTATCTAAGGAGAAGCCTGGCTCACAAGGGAGCCCTGCTCTTGTACGTTAGAAGGTGGACTGTGTGAAGGGGGTCCTATTCCCTCCTGGGCGACAAACTGGCTTCCAGGTGTCTTGTCCAGTTTCAGGGGGCTCTTGGCATGGGGGTAGACGGTTATTGGTTGTGCCTGAATGGTCTGGGGGTGTCGGCAGGCAGAGAAGGGGTGGGCCTTCAACCTACAGAGCAAGCATCTTGTGGTAGGTACATTTTGGGGTACGCTCAATTATAGGGAACTGGTCATTTAGGGTTTGATCTTACAGAATGGGTTTAGTTGGGAGTTGTCAGAGGGCTAGCTCCTGGAACAGGATCCTCGGAGGGAATGGACCAGGTGAGGCGAGGGTCTGGGATACTCCCATGGGAGGGAGAAGCTCGAAGCAGCCCTGGTTGCCAGACTCTGAGGAGGAGGAGAGCTTTTGGGAGACAGGGGATTTGAGGAGGGGGAGCAGGTGGGTGGTGCAGAATTTGGGGGTGGCCCAGGCAGGTGCTCACTGTCCCCGTCTCCTCCCACACTGTATCTACCCCTTGTTGAGGAAGAGGGAGAAGAGGGGGAATAGGAGAAGAGAAGGGGAAGAGGAGAAGAGGGAAAAGATGGAGGGGAATGTTCCTCTTACCCCTGACACAGGGGATCAAGGTGGGGGAGGACACCTGGATTTCAGGTTACCAGGGTGAAAAGGAGTTGGAGGAGGGCAGAGCTGGCAGCAAGCGGCAGAGGACTGGACGAGGGTGTCCCTGTGGCTGGAGCCTGGAAAGGGCAGATCTTGGATGGGGAGCACAGGCGAGCTCCTGGTGGGGTGCAGAATACCTAGGTCTTGGCTGTGAGACTCTGGGACTGGCAAGCTGGATGCCTGGTGTGTGGAGGGAGGCCTGGGCGGGTGGCAGGCAGCTGGGGGTTGGGGGGTGGGACAGGAAGTGGGGGCCGGGGAGGCGGGGTCCGGGTGAGTCACAGGCTGGGGAGGGGGTTATATTTAGTGGGAACTGCAGCTTCTCAGGGGAGGGAGCTGAGGACACACATGTTCCCTGCCACAAACTCACACATGTGTGTACACATGCATCGTGCACGTGTGAGCAATGGATGCAAGAGACTGGAGCCCTAGGACCTTTGGGTCCCGAGTCCCCATGCCCTCTCGGGCTACTTGCTTGTCCCCAACCCCCCCCAGTTCTGTGGCTCCAGGCTTTCTCCCCAGGCTCCTGCTTCCCCTGTTCCCTGGAGTGTCAGTGGATTTTTCGTGCCTCCCTTACTCGGGCCTGGTTTCCTTAATGTCTGTCTGGTCCTCTGCTTCTCTGGTCTCCTGCCCTTAGCCTGCCCCTCAGCCTTAGGTTCCCTGGCTGTGGCCCCCTCTGCTCAGGTGTACCCAGAAAGCCAGTTGGAATGTGTGGGCTCTGCTTCCAACATGTGAACGCACACGGGATCGCGAGCGAGGGTGAGGGGCTTGCTTGGCTGGCAGGCTCTTCTGGGAGGGGGAGCTTATTCGCCTCCCATCCAGACTCCTACTTCTTCGATGGAGCCCACAGCGAGCATCCCCGAGGGAAGGAGCCTTGCACAGAGAGGATCAATCATGCCTTTGGGGTTTTACAGAGGCGTGGAGGAGACCCAGGCTTGCCACATTCCTTGGCCGGAAAACTTGTCAGTCTCGGGATGACGGGGACTCCAACTCCCATAAGGCCTTGAGGCACAAGAGCCCTCGGTGTAAGGGGCCCGCTGTCCGTGGGGCTGTTGGGAGTTGTGGTCCCCCTGTATCCAGGGCAGCGGAGGGTAGCCCGGGAGGAGCCAGCAGGGGGCACGAGGCACTTGCTTCCCCATCCCCCCCCGCCCCGCAGCGCCCCCCGCGCCCAACGTGCTGGGTGGGGTCGGGGGTGCCCAGGCTTTGCGGTCTCAGGCTTCCCAGCCCCGTCTGGGAGTCCTCCATCTTTCATCGCCTATATTTAGATTCCTGCCGCAGTAATTTAGGGAACATTTATGGAGGGCCCGCGCCAGGTCCCGCGCGTCGTGCTCCCGCCTGCCTAGCGATCGCCTCGTCTTACTCCGCGCCGGGGTCTTTGCCGGCGTTGGTCTCAGAGAACCTCTCGCTCCCACTCCGCCCCCGTCCCTCCCCCTTCTCCCCGCGCTGCTGCCGCCGTTGCCATGGCAACCGGCGACGACTGAAGTTGCGTGGCGGACTTGAGGGCCGGGCGCGGGTGTCGGAGGGCGGAGCAGAACGGGGGGGGGAGGGGGGAGAGCGGGGAAAGACCAGGGGCTTTGGGCCCGAGCCCCGGAGGCGAAGCGGTTAAACCCTCCGGGTGGTCCTCATTGGGCCCGGCCGGGATGCCGGGGGCGGGGCAGGGTGGCCAACGGCCTCATTCATTGGCGGACAGGGGCGTGGCAGTGTGGGCGAGGCCGGGGGAGCGAATGGGCGGGAAGTGGACGGAGGCGTGGTCGACTGGAAGGGGGGAGGTGGGCGGGGCCTGGCTTACTCTGTCGAAGGAGGCGGGCAGCAACCCTTGGGAAGGGGCGGGGCCTGAGTGCGGGGTAACCTGACCGAAGTGAGGGCGGGGCTGACCCGGCAGGGGCGTGGCGTGGTCCCATGTGCCGACAGGAGACTGGGTTTGAGGGCCTGTTGTCTAAGGAACTGTGGGGTGCGGGGGGTCTTTGGGAAGGAGAATCCGAGGGCTGGGCCGTCTGACGTCTCAGTCTTCCTAAGATGGAGGCCTGTTCAGATTTCATCAGAACACAACCTCCTACCTCAGCTCTCTGTTCCAGGGAGACGGTTGCTAGGCGACAGCAAAGTCCTTGATTGCTGCGTTGCCAGGCAACAGGGAAACGGAAAATGGAGGGAAAAAGGAAATGGTGGGAGGGGGAGGGTCTCAGGGGCCACAGCGCCCGCTGGTGGAGAACCGGGGCCTGTGCATTTTCTATTCTAGAAGGAATTTCAAGTTGGCTCCTTTCTGCTTGGGCAACCTCCGAGGGAAGTGAGCATTCCAGCCAGACATGAAACTAGGGCGCTGGGGGTCATCTTGGGGGGCGCACCCAGCAGATTCCGATCAACGGGAAGGGAGGGACATAGGCGAGGTTCTGGGGCCTCTGAGTCCGTCCTCTCTGTCCTGTGTGGGCATTATAAAGAAGCCCGAGGGACAAATTTGAGGAGACTGCTCGCTGGGCGCTAAAAGCCGGGAAGGTGGGCGTTTAATGGAAGAACATTTGGAAGAGTTGCTTTCAGGGTTAGTCGTTTGCGGGAAAAAGCAAACCTCAGAGGCAGTCGTTTTGAGGTCTTCCGGAAGATTTGTGGGTCACTGACAATTGCAGGCCAAATCTTTGGGTGAATGTTTTTTGAGGCTTGGAGGTGGGGGAGATAGATATATTTGGGAGCAATCTCCTAACAAAGTTGGAATTCAGAATCATAAAGGTGATGTTGAGATGTGGGAAGGGCAGCCAGAAAGGAAGAGGAGTACTTGGGAAGTGAAGGAAAGGGACAGGGAAGTATTTCCTAATTTAAAGGTTTGGGAATAAATTGAAGAGAGTGCAATTGAATGTGGAGGGTCAAGCTTTAAGATACATTAAGGACTCCCAGAAGTTGATGGTTGGTGAGATACATATAGATATAGATAATTTTAAGTTTTTCTTTAAGTTTATTTACTTATTTATGTACTCTCTACTCCCATCATGGGGCTCGAACTCACGACTCTGAGATCAAAAGTTACAAGCTCTTTCCACTGAGCCAGCCAGGGGCCCCTCTGGTGGTACCCTGGGCGGGCATACTGGAAAATCAGGAGTATCTCATTATGTGCAGGGATTTATTTGGACAGGAACCCCAAACGCGTCTGAAGACTGTTTATTTGGATGTTTGCATTAGAGCAGGAGTAATATTTGCACTAATTTCAAGGTCTCTGTGGGCGGATTAGGGGATATGATTTTGAAAGGGAGGATTTAAAGGGCAGTTACATTCGAGAGGACGACCAGCACCGGTGGTCCGTAAACGTTTGAAGAGCATCGCCTGGCTAGCAGGTGGGGCTGGGCTGCAGGTTAGAATAGATGTCTCGGCATCCGGGGGGGATGCTGTCCACTTAATAACCCTGTTTGGGGAAGTAGCGGGGAGGGGCTTGTGGGAGGCATTTTCGATCATCCGGGGGTCCCTCTGCAGTGAGGCAGAAGTGCTGCTGCTTTCCCGCACATCGGAGTCGGCTGGAGACGAGTGGCCGGGGAGGTTTGGGAGTCGTTAGGGGCCTGGTGATTTCCGGGGCAGGAATTAGGTGAGAACTGTTATCTGTAAACTGGTCAGTCCGTAGAGGGGTCGGAATAGGCGTGTCCTTTGTAAGGCGAAGTCCACAGAGAAACAGCTGGAACCTGGGAAGTTGATGGCTAAGAGGGTCTCCCCTCACCCCCTCGCTCCCATCGTGACGCTCTCCCGCACTGCGCAGGCGCCGCCCCCCCCCCCTCCGGCCGCAGCCTCCAGTCGCCGCGTCCGCCGCAGCCCCCGCCCCTCTGCCCCTCCCCCTCCCCCAGCCCTGGGACCCTTGCTCTCCCACCCGCCCCCTCCCCTAAGTCCCCCTCCCCTTCTCCATGTCGGCTCGGAACAGATTCGCCTCCATGTGTCTCTGCGTGGTACGTGCCGCGGTACGGGCTCCGGCCCCGCTCCCCTCTTCCCGGACCCCCCAAATCTCAGGGTGCAAGCTTCAAGTGCTGTCGCTCTTCCTTCTGCTTGGCGCGGGGTCTCTGGGTTGCAGTGTCTCGCGGACAGGCGCAGCGGGTTGCCCCTCTTATCCACATCCCCGCTTTCACTGACACCCCTCTATTTTGGGGTGCAAGCCCCGGTTCCAGGTCATTCTGTACAGCTGGAGCTCCAGTGATAAGAGGACCAAGGGGGAAGGAACAACAGCGATCCCCAGGCCTTTTACTTGCCTATGCCCTAACGTATTGGGGGTTCAGACTTGGTCCCAATGGCATCTGAGCTATAGCCCTTCCGGCTGAGTCCCAGTAGGGTAAAAGAGGGGACCCTCCTTTCCTGCCTGTCCTGCTTCAGTGGTCCTGTAATCTGGGACGGAGGGGTGCTGACCCGGATCCCCCACTCCCAGTTCCCAGTTTGGGAATTACCCTCCCCCCACCCCTCCAGACGTTTCCTCCCTGCCCTCCCAACCCTTACTACATGTACAGTTATCTGAAAATTTCCCAGGACTGAACTTGGGCCCTAACCTCCTTCAGTCACATTCTGGAACCTGTATCCCATTTCCCTCACATTGTCTTCTAATGCAGGGGAGTCTCCTCCCCAGTCCTAGACAGTCCCCCACCCCCATTGGGTTGGGGGCAGGGAGAGGTGTTTGCAGTCTCACGGGGATAAAATTTTACCTTCATTTTCTTCTCTAGAATAAACAACGAATTTTTGCCATCCCATATGCTATATGTGCACCCTGACATTTCTTCATCAGATTCAGGGATTTTTCTCTGTGAGGTGGGCTGAAAGTGGAAGGGCAGGGGGTTTGAACCCTCCCCAGACTTGGAGAAACTAGAAGCTGCGCTCCCCCCCCACGCCCCCCCCCCCCCAATCAGGAAGGTTATGGGACTCCTGGGAAGTACAGAGGGGAGCTGCTTCCTCCCCTTTCCCCTGGACCCTCAGTTCTGGGGCACTATTCAGGCTGCAGACCATCATTTCAGGGTGTGCAGTGAACACCCTCCTTCAGGTCGTGGGGTTCTGTTATCCAAGATGGCCCAGCCTCTGGGTGGGTGGGGGGCGCTTTTCAGTTTACTCTCGCTGACCCTTCACTTTTCCTCCTTCTCTACTTTTTGCGCCCAAAGGCTGGTCTTGAAATCTGGAGCTCAGGATTCTCTTTCCAAGTCTGTGGCCCAGAAAACGGAGTGTATCCTGATGAGCCCCTGTTTTCCTTCTTAGGGGAACTTCTCGTCTCTCACCTCTCTGTCCTGGGTGGGAGAGCCTTCTTGTGGCTGGCTGCAAGTCCCAAACCTGTTCTGCTGCGCCCCCCACCCAAGCTATGGTTGAACTTGGGTTACATCCTCCGAATTTTCATTTTCAGAATCTTGCTTGAGCATCAGGCATTGACCTTGATAAGCTTCCTCTAGTTGGATCTTGTAACTGTTGCCCTCTCAGGGCTGGGGTGCTCAGCTTTTCGGATGTTTTTCTTGAGAGGGGATTTCTGCCTTCTTTTACTTGTGTGTCAAGTGGGGTGTGTGTGTGTGTGTGTGTGTGTAGGGGGGTGTCTTCTGTCTTCTCCTGCCTCTGGGGGAGCCCTGCCTGTGGTACCCTCCCCCTCCTTCCCTGAGCTTGGAGTTTCGGGAGGGTCTGCTTCTGTGGGGGCTGGCTCTTGAGGAGGGGGATAGTGTGAGGACCAAGGCCGGTATGGGAAGACCCAGGCAGGGTTGCCGCCCTTCGCTGCTGTATCCAGCTGTCCTTTTCCTCTCTGGGCCCCAGTTAATCTCATTTACTGGCATCCTTGTTAAGCTAGCGTGGGAGTCAGATGAGATGACTGGTGGTTAGGTGGGAAGGGAGTCAGGGGTCATGTTGAGTCTCGCACCCCTAAAAGCCAGAGGGACACTAGGAATGGATTCTGAGACTCAGTGCTCTACCCCATTCCCCAGTCAGCCAACCTGGAACGACACCCATCCCTGCCCCCCTCCTGAGCCCTACTACCTCCGTTCCTCCCCCTGCCTTCTCCATCCCCTTCTAGTATATCCGATTAGCTGGCTGGACTGTGGGCCTTTGTAGGGATGGGGCCAGACGCCTGGGGGCCCCTTTGCGGACTACTTGGGAACCAGTGGGGCCAGTGGAAGATGAGCTGGATGAGTTTAGCTTTGTCCTGCCTGAGGGGCTGATGCCAAGTACCTGCTAGTCCAAGGGCCTGACTGCAGTCCCTGCCTCTGTCCCGCCAGTGCTGGAGAGCCAGTCACTCCTGGGGTAGAGGCTGCAGTGGGGAGACTGAGGCTCCGGAGGGTGGGGTGGGAGTGAGATGGGGTAGGGGGGCGGGGGGGGGGGGGGGGGGGGGGAGAGGGGGTGGGGGGGAGGGTGCTGGAGCTTGAGTATGGAGGAAGGAGCTTACAGATGGGAAGAGTGGGGTGAAGATGTATCGGGAAGCTGAGAAGTTGGGGATGGGCGTTGTAATGGGGGGTACAGAGTGTCAGAGGCCCTGCTGAACCTGAAGGCCTGGGTGGGGCTGGAGAAAAGGAGGCCGGAAGTGGGGTGTGCCAGGTGGAAGGCGGGGCCGGCAGTGGGGGAGCGCCTGGGACATGGGGGATGTGCAGGGGGGCGTTGGGGAGAGGGACTGGGATTTGGGGCCCACGGAGGAGAGCGGTGGAGGAGAGCGGTGGCGTCCTAGCAGGAGAGGGGCTGGGGGAAGGTGGCGAGTGGGGAGCCAATGGGGCTGGAGGAGAGGGAGGGGGAGGATCTGGTCAGGCCCTGGGGCCTTCCGCACTGCACTGGCGGGGGTGGGGGCAGAGGAGGCGGCCTGGCGGGCAGCCTGGAGCCGGAGGTCCTGGGCCATCCCCGTGACGCCTCCGTCCCCATCCCCAGAAATACCGCTACCAAGATGAAGACACGCCCCCTCTGGAGCACAGCCCGGCCCACCTCCCCAACCAGGTAAACGCCCCCGAGCTGATGCACGTGGCGGAGAGGAACTTGTCCCACCTCGAGGCCGTCCAAGGGGTCGTGGGCCACGCCCACCTCACTCCCCTCAAGGTAGGAGACTCAGGCGGCATCCTCCCCAGTGCGGCCCTCGGAGCCTCGGAGCGCCAGCACCCCCAAGGGCCGGTAGGGCGAGAGCTGTAGCTGGGAGGAGGCTGGGATGGGGCGCCTGAGGCTTGGGCTCCTGGGGCCTGGGGAGGGGGCCCTTGGGGGGGCCCCCCCGGAGACACCTCGTTCCCACCCAGGAAAAACAGAGGCCAGACCAGTGGGAGTGGGCGTAGAGCTTACAGCCAGGGTACGTGTGCCTGAGTGTGTGCACACACGCGTGTGCCGAGATGGGTGCGCCCCCAGGATGCCCCCCACCCCAGGCCCTCTGCATTCCTTCACACTCTCATCTCCATTTCCGTTTTCTGCGGCCTGAGCTCTGTTCCCAGCTTCTGCTGCCCTCATTTGCTCTAGTCCCTCGTCTGCCTCCTCCCCCCACTTCCGGCTTCTGGGCCTAGCTCTCCGTGTCCCCGAGTCTACAGCCCTTTCCATCTGTCTGGTCGGAGGCTCCCAGTCGTGGGGCCTTTCTGCTTTGGTCTGGCCCCAGCCTCTGCTCCCCTCCTCCCTGCCTTTCCCTCCCGCTGGCTGACTGGCTGGCTGGCTGCTGCTTCTGGATGCTTTCTCTCTCTTCCTCCCACACACTCTCCTGCTCCCTCCCTGAGCCCCAGCTCAGGCCCTCCGCGCTGCTCAGTCCTCCTGCTCAGGCTGCTAGTTCTCCCTCTCCCAGGTGCCCTTCCCTGGTCCTTCTCCCCGTCCCAGTCCCAGCCACCCCTCTCTCGCATCCTTCCCCCACCGTGCTTTCCCTTTTCGGGTCCCTCCTGTCCCCCGTTATTGCTCGCCACCACCTGTTTCCTTCCCCATCTCCTCCTCCCCTATACTCACATTATGTTTTCCCTCTCTGGTCCCTGGGGAGACCCTGTTTCTGGGACCTTCCCTTCTCCAGCCCACTCTGCTGCTGCTTCCCCTTCAGTCTCCTCCCGTGGGGGCACAGGATGGGGAGGAAGGGAGACACCAGGTGGGCTATGGGGGCAGAGGTGGGATTCCAGAATCCTGTGGGATGCCCGGGGGAGGGGGAGGCTGCTGACATTTCACCAGAGGAGACCCAGAGGAGGTTTTCTGAGCCTGGGAATGAGGAGGCAGGGAGGGGGCGGCTGAAGGTTCTGGGGTGAGGATGAGTTCTGAGGGAAGAGAAACCATTCTGTGGCCTGGAGCAGAATGGGGAGACCATGAAAGGGTCAGAGGCCTTGGGGGCAGGGGTTGGACAGGGCAAGGCTATGAAGTCAGGGCCCAGAAAGAGCTGATGGAAGGGACCAGAAGGAAGGCCCTGGAGGAGAGAAGACAGCGTGGAATGTGCTGTGAGCCAGGGAGTCAAGGAAGGCCAACCGGACATGCTCTTTGTGGGATGAGACCATGACGTCCCTGGGGAGGGGCGTAGGAGAGGGAGGTGTGCCAGGTGGTAGTGGGCTCAGGCTAGTGGGTGTTGGGATCAGGACTCAGGAAGCAAGGGAAGCGACTGGAGGCCCTGAGCCAGCTGGGTATCTTTTGGGATCCAGGCCCGAGCTGGGGGACAGGAGAAGCCTTGGTTTGCAGAGGGAGTTGAGAACGAAGGACTGTGATTTGGGGACAATCTGGAGGGTTTGAAGCTGGGATGAGGGAGAGTGGTGCTTATCTCTCCAGGGAGTCAGAACTTAGGATGGACACTGAGGGGGAATGGGGCTGGAGCGGAGATAGGGACTGAAAGTGGGCAGAGGACAAGGGCTGCTTTGGAAGGTGGAAACTGCAGGGTGGGACAGGGATACAGAGAGAGGGTGTGGGATGCTGTAGAGAGAGGGGTGGGAGGCAGATGAAGGTAGCTGAGGAGGAGGCTTCTGGGGAAGGAGGCTCTAGGCTAGTGATGGGCAGGGGATTGAGGATGGGCGGTGGGATGGAGAACGACCGTGTGGAATCAGATTTGGCAGTCAGTGGCCATTGGTTGGATAACAGTGTTTGCTGAGATTGGAAGGGTCGGAGGTTGGTGGCGTTAGTAGATGGAGGGGTACGAATTGAGATCTGTGACGGAGCTTGAGAAGCAGTGTGTGGTGATCGCGGTGGGAGAGAGGAGGGGAGGATGGAAGAGTCTGGGGAATCCGGGACGAGCGCCTTGGCTTGGTAGGCTCCAAATAAATATTGGTTTAAGGAGGAGACAGGTTGGGGACCCCGGAAGGAAGCGCTTGGCCGCCTCCCCCATTGCCATGGAGACGGGGCTGCGGTTGCCCTGGCAATTGGGGAAGCCCCTAGGACCAGCCGAAGCTGGCCCCGCCCCAGAGCCTAGAGACCCTGCTGCATTGTGGAGGCGACTGACGTCAGGACTGGGGCACGCCCCACTTTAACCCTTTCCTGAATGAAGAGGGGGGAGTAGCTGAGAGATAGGACCCGGATGTCTCTCACCACTCCCCCTTCCTGACGTGCTGTGCACTCTGCCTAGGGTGAGGGGCGTACCGGAGGGCCGAAGGGGCTGTTCAGGATGCGCTGCGCCCACAAACCTCCTCAGCCCGGACTGCTCTGGCCGGGCTCCCGGGGGGCGGGGCCCAGGGCAGGAGAGGCGGGGCTAGTGGATCCCTTCTGCCCTGGGGACTCCGGTGGCCCCTAGGCCACGCCCATCTCCCCCTCCCGTTGTCCTGGTGACAGGGCCTTCTGGAGGTGGGTCTCCCCAGGCCTTGGCTGGGCTTAGATACCGTTGCTAGGCAACAGAGTCCTCAGAGGAAGGGGCGGATTGGTTGGCGGGTGGGGGAGAAGGAGGGAGGGGCCTGCAGCTAGGGGAACCCCGGATTTCGGGCACCCAGGATTTAGGGCAGATGTGTGTGAAGGTGAGGGGCAGATCCGAGGGAGGGTTCTCAAGGTTTCTGGGTGTATCTAGGCCGACAGGGACTGGGTGGGGGGCTAGAACGGGGGGGGGGGGGCGGGGGGGGGCAGGACCCGGGGGACATGGAAGCACTGGGGGGGGGGTGGGACATAAGGCAGGGGCGGCCGGGGGGGCTACAGGGGGTGAGGGCCCCCCCCCTTCCCTGCCCCCCCCCCCACTCTTTACCATCTGCTGCTCCCCCATCTGGCTGTCTCTCCCTCCCTTCCCGCTTTCTCAGACACCTCCTTCCACGTGCAGGGGGCCTGGGCTGGGCATAGCGAGCGCCTGGCCCAGGTGCGTGTGTGTCTGTGGTAGAGACTGAGCTGGGTCCTTGAGGGGTTTGAGAGCAGGCTTGGTTAAGAGGCTGAAGGGGTAGCCAGGATGGTGGGGACCCCCCCACCCCCACCCCGAGGACGACGGGCTTCCTCTTGAGCCAAGGCTCAGGCAGCTTGTCATCTCCTTCCCCCTCACAGGCCAATTCTCCTCCTGTGATTGTCAACACAGACACCCTAGAAGCCCCGGGATATGTGAGTTGTTTAGATTTTGGGGCCCTTGCAGAAGGAAGGAGGGAGAGAGGGAAGGCCTGGGTCCCAGCGCAGGGTGGGAGCAGGCTCTCAAGCAGGGATGTCTGTCTCACTGTTGTTGTGTTTCTGGTCCGTGCTGGAGTTGCAGGTGAACGGGACAGAGGGGGAGATGGAATACGAGGAGATCACATTGGAAAGGGTGAGCAGGCTCCCCGCTCCGAGGTCCCCACCCCCCGCTTCCCTGTCGGTGCTTGACTCTGTGCCTGTGTGTAGTGGGTGCCATGTCTTAGCCTTGTCCCTTCCTGCTCTGGTCACAGCTCCCCAACCCCTGTGTGCGCCCCTGCCCCCAGTCACCCTGCCTGGAGCGGGCAGGGCGGAGGGCTGACGCTCCTCCCCTCGTCCTGCCCAGGGCAACTCAGGTCTGGGCTTCAGCATCGCAGGTGGCACTGACAACCCGCACATTGGAGACGACCCATCCATCTTCATCACCAAGATCATTCCTGGCGGGGCTGCGGCCCAGGATGGCCGCCTCAGGTGGGGAGGGGATACAGGGGTTAGGGTGCTGGTTCCCTGGAAAGGGAGGACTGGGGCAGCACAAAGCCCCTGGCTCAGGCCCACTTTGCCGCCCTCAGGGTCAACGACAGCATCTTGTTCGTAAATGAAGTGGATGTGCGGGAGGTAACCCACTCGGCTGCGGTGGAGGCCCTCAAGGAGGCAGGCTCCATTGTCCGCCTCTACGTCATGCGCCGGAAGCCCCCGGCGGAGAAGCTCGTGGAGATCAAGCTCATCAAAGGCCCTAAAGGTAGTAATCCAGGCTCATCTCCCCGCCCCCACCCCAGCTGGAACCCCCGCCCCCAGGCCTGCTCCCCGGCCCCCGGCCCAGAGCACCCACCTCTGCCCTGCCCGCCACCCAGGTCTTGGCTTCAGCATCGCAGGGGGTGTAGGGAACCAGCATATCCCCGGAGATAACAGCATCTACGTGACGAAGATCATCGAAGGGGGTGCCGCCCACAAGGACGGGAGGCTGCAGATCGGGGACAAGATTCTAGCGGTGAGGACCTCCATCCCTCTGCCAGCCGGCACCTGGGGCTCGCCTCCCTGCCCGGGCAGGCCCCGCCTTCCGCACCACCATTCCCACGGTGCGGCTATCTCGGGGCTGTTTCCGGCTCTGTCTGAGCTCTCTGTCCTTGGCCCCAGGTCAACAGCGTGGGGCTGGAGGATGTCATGCACGAGGATGCCGTGGCAGCCCTGAAGAACACGTATGATGTGGTCTACCTGAAGGTGGCCAAGCCCAGCAACGCCTACCTGAGTGACAGCTATGCTCCCCCAGACATCACGACCTGTGAGCACCCTCCACCCCTCACAGCTCCCCATGGCCCATCCCAGCGACCCCCGGGACATCCCGGTGACCACCAGATAGAAACTCTCTCTCTTGTTCTGTGGTTGGAGCATAGATGGAAAGACCAGTCACCTCGGAGGACCTAGAAAAGATCGTCTGTGGTCTCTTGCCCAGGAGGCACAAGGCCCAGACAGTTTTGTGGCTCATTTTTTTCAAATTTTCAGGAAATAGATAATTCTTATGTTCCTTCTGAGCAAGAAAAAAGATAAAGAAAGTTCATGTTTCATCATATGAGGGCATTTCAGATGGTCACAAAGGTAACATCAGAGAAGGAAAACATAGGCCCCATGTTCCTTCTGAAGAGAGACGTGGAAGTTTTAGGGACACAGTCATAGACCAAACAGCAGCAGGTTGGGGGAATAACATTGTCTCAAAGTGGGATTTGTTCCAGAAAAACTTAAGGTGGTTTTGTATTGGGAAACTTTTTTTTTAAAAGATTTTATTTATTTATTTGACAGACAGAGATCACAAGTAGGCAGAGAGGCAGGCAGAGAGAGAGGAAGGGAAGCAGGCTCCCCCCGGAGCAGAGAGCTTGATGCTGCAGGGCTCAATCCCAGGACCCTGGGATCATGACCCGAGCCGGAGGCAGAGGCTTTAACCCACTGAGCCACCCAGGCACCCCATGTATTGGGAAACTTTTAATACGATTCGTTGTATTCAATAATCGAAGGACTAACATCATAAAATTGTTTCAGCTAGACGCTGGGAAAAGACGGAGCAAATTCAGCTTCTGTTTTCACGTGAAAGTGTAGTAAACTAGGAACACAGATGTTTTCCTTAACGCAATGAATGGTAGTTATCCTACCAAGAGGGACCCAGGCTCCTTGGAGAAGGGGCCAGTTCTCAGTCTTGGCCTAGAAAGCAATGGAGAGAGCCAAGATTGCTGGGTTAAAGACCCAGGAGGGGCTCCTTCTGGCGAGTCAGTCAGAACTCATTCACTATATGAAAGTCTGTGAGATTATAATGTTGCTTGAGAGTAATTGGGCACCCTTGGAGCGTGCTGGGGGCCCCTCCATTAGGACACCTGGCAAATGCAGGGAGAGAGGGAAGCGTGTCTACTCGCTTTTTTGGACAAACCACATCTCAGAATTACCAAACAGTTGATAATGGCAAAATGCTTTTTATTTTTATTACTATCATTTTTTAGATTTTTATTTATTGGAGAGAGAGAAAAGCAGGCTCCCTGCTGAGCAGGGAGCCCAGTGTGGGGCTCCATCCCAGGACCCTGGAGATCGTGACATGAGCCGAAGGCAGATGCTTCACCATCTGAGCCACCAGACGTCCCATTTTTAAAATTTTTATTTATTTATTTTTTACTAGGCTCTACACACAATGTGGGGCTCAAACTGACAACCCCTAGATCAGGAGTTGCACGCTCTGCCGACTGAGGCAGCCAGGCAGCCCAGGGAAGGTTCTTTTTTGTAGCATAATTCCTCCTGATAAGTGCTCCTTCCTCCGAAAAAAAAAAAAAATAGAATATCCTATTTTGCTGTCCCCAGCAAAAAAACAGAACCAGGCAGTGGCCCTCAGTGGCCACTCAAGCTCCTGGGTGAAAGGCTGCCGGGGAGATAATAATGAGGGGGTCAGCTGGCCACACCTTGAACTTGCCAGTTAGTCTCACCTAAGACGACCAGATAGTTTTGCCTCCCGCCGCATAGCTGTTTTTTTCCTACCGTGTCGCCTACGAAGTGTTTGTGCCAGGAAAAATGGAACTAGAGTCTGTCGAAGTCTCTAGAACAAATCACCAGCTTACAGGAGAAACAGGCATATGTTAACACCATCAAAGATGCCAGCCGTGATTTCCCCATTAGAATCTGCCTAATAGAAAGTGGGAAATTCTATTAGACAAATGACCTAGTTTTCCCAACCAATGATGGCCAAGAGAAGGAAAAAAAGGGAGAGAGAGAGAGAGAGAGAGAGGGATTTTATAGATTAAGAGATTTGAGAAACAGAACCTGAAAGAAAGCCCCCAAGGCCTGGTATTCATGGTCCCCTTGACCTGACCACCCTGGGCACACCCAGGACATGTAACCCTCAAACAGACGACCCCCTGGGAGAACCAGCCCCCGTGAATTCCTGTCCTCCCGCATTGCTGGGATGGGACGCCCCCTTCCCCCCGCCTGGGCCCTGGCGAAATCCTGTCTCCTCCCTCTGAGTTTGCTCCCCTGGTTCCTGAGGGAGAAGGTGGGCTGGTGGGCGCCGCCCATCCCGAAGCTCGGTCCCACGCCTCCTCCCACGTCTTCTTCTAGCCTATTCCCAGCACCTGGACAACGAGATCAGTCACAGCAGTTACCTGGGTACCGACTACCCCACAGCCATGACCCCAACTTCCCCTCGGCGCTACTCCCCAGTGGCCAAGGACCTGCTTGGGGAGGAGGACGTGCCCCGGGACCCGAGACGGATCGTCATCCACCGGGGCTCCACGGGCCTGGGTTTCAACATCGTGGGCGGCGAGGACGGCGAGGGCATCTTCATCTCCTTCATCCTGGCAGGCGGTCCCGCAGACCTCAGCGGGGAACTGCGGAAGGGGGACCAGATCCTCTCGGTGAGGGAAGGCGGTGAGGGAAGGCCGGCCCTGTGCCCTTCCCCGCCTCGGGCCGGAGCCGGGCCCCCAGCTGCGGCCGCTCAGCCGCTCCCCTCTCCCTAGGTGAACGGCGTCGACCTCCGCAGTGCCAGCCACGAGCAGGCGGCCATCGCCTTGAAGAACGCGGGGCAGACAGTCACCATCATCGCTCAGTATAAACCAGAAGGTACCAGGCATGCAGCTCCCCACCGTGTGGGCAAGGATGGTCCTGGGAACAGCATCCCCTCAGCCGGCCGCTTCGGTGGCAGTGGGCCGGGGCCGGAGCTCAGGAACCTTCTTGTCCTTCCCCAGAGTACAGTCGATTCGAGGCCAAGATCCACGATCTTCGGGAGCAGCTCATGAACAGCAGCCTGGGCTCGGGGACCGCCTCCTTGCGGAGCAACCCCAAACGGGGTTTCTACATCAGGTCGGACGTTTCCCTGGACTCTGCCCCTCCTGGTTCTCTGCTCTTCCCCCTCAACCCCTGCTTGCCTCTGGCTCCCTCCATACTGAGTACCCCTCGTGCCTTCTGGCCCGGTCACCCTGGCCCTTTGCCTGGAACCTCCGCAGTCCGGCGATGCAGAGGTCACTGGCTGGCGGAGAGGGGCCTTGAGGCTGTGTGGACTACCGTGGGCACTGTGGCTCCTCGCCCCCGGCCCTCCCCGCCCTGGGCTCCTGTCCTACAGCTCCCATGGCCTCCCCGCTCCCTGCCGAGGCTATAGCTGTCCTCAGCACGGTCCACTCTGGCCTGACCTTCTCCCGCAGGTTCAGACCTGCATTTCTGGCTATCTGCTTTCTGGACATGTCCCCTGGGATGTCCCACGGGCACTTCACATTTAGCACGTCCCGAACTGGACTCCCCATGGTCTTGCTGAATCCGTGTTCCTCGTTCGCTGACGGGTGCCGCTAACTGTCCACTCGGCTCCTGCCTCCAGGCGGGTCTGGCTTGGCCATTCTCTCCCTGCTGGACTTCAGGGGCTTCCTGGCTCGGTCTGCACTGGCTCCCGGGGGTGCCAGACTGTCTCCTCTTCAGTCCCGCAGCTGCCTTGGTGGTCCTTTCTTTCCTTGGCCTGGCCGGAATTTGGTCTTTTTCTTTCTCACCCCTGTGGCTGTACTCTGCATGGGCGCTGCAGACCGCGGTCCACACACCGTGGGTTCCCCGCAGTCCGCGACCCTGGTGGGAGGGCTATCGGCCACTGGGCTCTGATGCAGAGCCCTGGTCTGGGGGCCCTGGCAGGGTCTCGGGGCGCCGGGTCCTCCGCCCATCTCTGACCACTGGCTGCCCACCCTCCAGGGCCCTGTTTGACTATGACAAAACCAAGGACTGTGGCTTCCTGAGCCAGGCCCTGAGCTTCCGTTTCGGGGACGTGCTGCATGTGATTGACGCCAGCGATGAGGAGTGGTGGCAGGCGCGGCGGGTCCACTCCGACAGCGAGACCGATGACATCGGCTTCATCCCCAGCAAACGGCGGTGAGGCTCCTGGGGCCTGTAGGCTTCCTGCTGCAGGAGCTCAGGTCCCAGCGGCCCCTGGGGTGGGGCTTGGGGGGCAGCGGGGAGGGCCTGGGCCTGCCCTCTTACTCCTTGGAGGTCCGTCTGCTGGGCACTGTCCCTCCTGCGAGCCTTTGGAGCAGGGCCCCATGCTGGCCATCTCCCTACCCTCCCATCCTCCATGTCCCCCACAGGGTTGAACGGCGGGAGTGGTCAAGGTTAAAGGCCAAGGTAGGTGGGGGCAATAAGCTTGGAGGGAGGAGAGGGGGAGCCTCATGGCCGGGGGCATTCCACCAACCACGTGGCCTGCTCTCTCTTCACAGGATTGGGGCTCCAGCTCTGGATCACAGGGTAGGTAGGGTCAGCTGGGCCGGCCGGGTGAGGGAGCCCTGAGCTCTCCATATCCTCGGGAAGGTGATACAGGGCCCCGAGTGCCCTGTCTGAGAGCCCCTCCCAGATGCCCTGCCTCCCGCTAGGTCGAGAAGACTCCGTTCTGAGCTACGAGACAGTGACGCAGATGGAAGGTAAGGCCCCAGCCCTGGCCCCGGTCCCTGGTCCCCGGTCTCTGGCCCTGGCCCCCCGCTGCTCCCTGCCCCGCAGTCCACCTCAGCTGGCTCTCTGTCCTCAGTGCACTACGCTCGCCCCATCATCATCCTTGGGCCCACCAAGGACCGAGCGAATGATGACCTGCTCTCGGAGTTCCCCGACAAGTTTGGATCCTGTGTACCCCGTGAGTGCGGTGGGCCCTGGGGCGGGGCAAGGTGGTGAGGGCGGGGCCCAGGGGCTGTGGGGTGGGGCCTCTGGCAGAGCGGCCAGCGGAGGTTGGGGTGCAGGAGGACAGGTTGGGGTGCAGGAGGACGCAGGGTTCTCAGAGCAGGGGTGCTTCTCAGCCGCGTTCCAGGTCGGGGACCCGGGCAGGGGACCGGCGGGGGCTGGGGGCGGTGGTGCTACCCTCCCTGACCCCACAGTCATGGTCTCCCCAGCAGCCCCCAAGCTGGCGCTGTGGTGGTGGATGCTGGCAGGCTTGAGGCTGGAGGGATGGTTAGATCTTTGGGGGGTGGTGTGACTTCCTGGCAGATACCACGCGGCCCAAGCGGGAGTATGAGATAGATGGCCGGGACTACCACTTCGTGTCCTCCCGGGAGAAAATGGAGAAGGACATCCAGGCGCACAAATTCATCGAGGCCGGCCAGTACAACAGCCATCTCTACGGGACGAGCGTCCAGTCCGTGCGGGAGGTGGCCGAGCAGGTAGGACCCGCGGGCACCCAGCCTCTTCCTTCTCCCCTCTCCCTACCCCATGGCCTCCCCCAGCTCTCTCTAACTCTCTTTCTCTGTCTCTTTCCCCGCTGGGTCTCCACTCCCTCCTCCACCTCCTTCTCCTCTTGGGCAACTCTGTCTGACTGCCTGCTCCCCCTGCCTCCCTCCCTCGCTTGCTTCCTGACCCCAAACTCCTTGCCACCATCTGTCCCCTCTCCTCCCCTTCCCTCCTCCTTGCCCCATTTTTGCCTCTCTCCCTCCGGCCTTGCCCTTGGTGGCTTGGCCTCCCCAACTTGGTCCCTCCTTCTGTCCTGCTCCCCTGTGGCCCTTTGCCCTGGCCTGTTCCTGGGGTCTGCACCCCCTTCTCCTGCTCCTCTGCCTCCTCCTTTTCCCCCGCACTGCCCCTCACCCTGCCCTCTGTCCCTCCATGGCTCCTTTCTCCATCTGCCTCTCCTCCCTCCCACCTGTCTCTCCTTGTTTCTTCCATCTGTCTGTCCTGTCTGCCCATCCATCCTACTTCCTCTCTCCTTTCCCCTTGCTTTCTCCTGACCCTGCCCTCCACACGCCACCCTGCTCCCGGCCACCCCTCTGGCCTTGCTCTGCCCCATCTTCTGCCCCCCCCGCCCCGTTTGTGCCTTGTCCCTCACTCCTCTCTCGTTCCCTCCAACCCCCTCCTCCTGTGCTGGCTTCTCCCCTCACTCTCCCTCTGTCCCTTCCTTTTTCTCTCTGTCTTTCACTCTGTCTGTCCGTAACCCCTTCCCACCTTGACTCCCTGCTCACCTATCTTTTCACATCCGCATCACTGCCCCTTTGGTCAACCTCCCATCCCCCACCTTTCCACGTCCCCGTGTCCTGTGTCCTGTCCCGGCACCTCTGTCTGTCCTTGCCCGCCCCCTGCCGGCCCCCCTCCGCCCCCCCTGCCCGCCCCCAGGGGAAGCACTGCATCCTCGACGTCTCGGCCAATGCCGTGCGGCGGCTGCAGGCGGCCCACCTGCACCCTATCGCCATCTTCATCCGCCCCCGCTCCCTGGAGAATGTGCTGTGAGTATGGTCCCAGGGGGCCTCCCCTCAGCCCCCAACCCGAGGCCCTGGGCCTCAGAGGGCCTCTGCTGAGCTCTTCCCTCCGCACCCGAGACAGCAGCTCTGGCAGCCCTGCAGGGGAACTGCCCCGGGAGCTGGAGCCCAGAGCACGCAGGGAGTCCCAGGCCTTTCCTTTCCTCTCCCACCTGGGCCTGGCCAGGACTACAGCTCCCAGCATCCCCCAGGGCAGACCCCTGGTGGGCCGAGCCAGCCTTTGGGTCTTCTGGGAGCTGGGGTCTGAGAGCCTTCCCCGGAGCCGAAGGCAGGAGGGAAGAGGCTCTGAGAGGTCCCGGGAGCGGCCCCACCAGGCGGGGATGGGTCTTGGGGGGCCCCGGGGGTGGCCATTGTGGCGCCAGGGGCCGTCGGGAGCTGCATCTCCAGCAGTGGGCTCCGGATGAGAAGAGAGCCGTGCGTGTGGGGCCCTGGACGCTGGCAAGAGGCGGTGGCGGCCGCTCACAGGCACCGCTTCTGGCTGTCCGCAGGGAGATCAATAAGCGCATCACGGAGGAGCAAGCCCGCAAAGCCTTCGACAGAGCCACCAAGCTGGAGCAGGAGTTCACAGAGTGCTTCTCAGGTTAGGCCGCGGCCACCTGGCGCTGGGAAGGGGACCCCTGTGGGCGGGGACCCTTGCTCCCTTGCTCGGTGTCCAGCCTCACTGCCTGCCCCCCTCCCCCGCCCCCAGCCATCGTGGAGGGCGACAGCTTTGAGGAGATCTACCACAAGGTGAAGCGTGTCATCGAGGACCTCTCAGGCCCCTACATCTGGGTCCCGGCCCGAGAGAGACTCTGACTCCGGCCCTGGCGTGGCCTGGACTCGCCCCGCCTCCCTCCCGCGGGCCCTTTGGTCTGGACTGAATTGCCCAAGCCCTTCACGCCCCCTAGCCTCCCTCCCGTCCCTTCTTATTTATTTCCTTTCTAACTGGATCCAGCCCTGGAGGGGGGACACTCCCCTGCATGTATCCCCGCACCCCAGAACTGGGCTCCGGAACCCCGGGAACCTGGGGTCTGAGGGGGGGAGCCAGGCTCCTGGTCCCGAGCCTGTGCTCCTGAGGACCGGAGCCCCTGCCCTCCCCCAACGCACACACAGCCCAGCGGGGGCCGCCTGCCCTCCCCACCTTCTCCCACACACATTCCAGAAGTCAGGGCCCCCTCGAGGAGCAGCCCGACGCAGGGATGCAGGGCCACAGGCCTCCTCTCCCTCCTGAGGCAAGGCCTGGGGCCCCCCTGCCCCCATCAGAACTCCCCAGGTCCCTTGGTTTAGCATTTATTTTTTCCCATTTTTTTTCTTCTCAAAGGTGGTCTTTTGGGGGGATAAGTGGGGGGACGCTCCTGTGGGCCCCCTGCCTTCCACGTGCCCCCCACCTTTTTTCTTTGCCGGTTTGCATGAGTGGAAGGTCTAACTGTGGCTTTTTTTTTTTCCCTGGGATTTACTTTTTATTTTACTTTGTTTTATTTTATTCTATTTTATTTTTTTTGGGAATGGGGAGGGATGGTTCTAGGGAGTGGGAGCGTGGGAGGGAGGGTGGGGGGCAAGGGTTGGGGGTCGGGCGCCTGGGAGCCAGGGGAAGACTGGAGATGCTGCCGCCTTCTGCAATTTATTTATTTTTTTCTTTTGAGAGAGTGAAAGGAAGAGACAGATACTTGAAACCTGGTGTGTGGCCTGGTTATTTGGGATGCGGGTGTGGAGGGAGTCAGGGTGGGAGTGTAGGGACAGGTCTGGGAGTCAGACCATTTTGTCAGCCCAGAGAGGGGAAAGCGCCCTGAAAGGGGCCTTGGAGGGACCCCGAAACCAGGGACTCCGAGTCAGTAGTGAAGTATGGGCCTAGGAAGGGCTGGAGGCACTGCCCAAAGTCCCCGACAGACCTGGAAAGACCGGCACAGGGTCCCTGAAGCAACTTGGCCCAGTCCTGATCACTCCCCTGGGCCATCTGGGGCAGCGTGAGGTTCTCGAAAGGAAAATTTGGAGGGAACTTTCTTGGTTCAGGTTCATAGAGTTGTGGACAGAGCTCGGCTCTGGCAGTGATGTTAACAGATTTGTTGATGAGAAATGCAGTGTAAATATTTATTGGGTTTCTTTATGTCCCATCTCTGTAGAAAGATTCAAAACAGCTTTGCCAATAATCAGGTAGGAGAATGGAAAGAGACCAAAGATAAAAAAAAAAAAAAAAAAAAAAAAAGGCCAGAGCAGATGCAGTAGGTATGAGGGAACATACCATCTCTGAACTTCCTGGTAGACAGGGCAAAAAGGGAAATGGTCCGCTACCTAGTTCTTTCTTATAAAGGAGCAAAAAGCTCTGGTTCTTTGGGGAAGTCAGATTTTCCTGACCCTGAGCCTCACTGATGCTTCTCAGAGGCAGCTGCGTGGGGCATCTGTTCTTGGCTTTGCTTCTGCCGATGTTCACATGTTCAAGAGGCCGCTGCCAGAAGGACCTCAGCTGCAGTATTGATGAGCCATTGCTGGCTCCCTCTGACTCAGGGCCCCCAACGGGGAAGGGTGAGGAGAAGGGGGAAGTGGCAGGTACTAGAGTCAAGATGGTTAAGCCCGGAACAGTGCAGAAGCTGTTAAGAGTTGGATGCGAAATTCCACCCCGGGGCCTGGGCTGATCCGAGGAGTGTGGTAGAGATCTCTAGCGGGGTGTCACTTAATCTGGTGGTTCTCTTGGGGGATCGCCCCACAGGAACTTCTGGGAAGGGCTCTAAACGAAAGAACCCTGCCCCACTGCTGGGGGCAGGCCCTTGGAGGGGTGGGGGCTGCACTTCAGGAAACCTCCCAGGTGACTCTGATGTCTTGCTGGGCCCAGAAGCACTGCTTCCAAGAATGTTTCTCAAATAACCCTTCTTTTAGCTTGGTTCTGCGTAGGAGCAGATGGTTTGAGGCTGTGCTGATGTTCTCAGCCATTGGCCGGAGGGAGAAATCAGCTGAGGAAGGTGTGTGCCAGGTAACGCATCTGGATCGAAGGGGTTAAGGAGAGTTCACTGAGAAGGGGTAGAATCTCCTAATTCTGCATGCATCACTTTTTAGATTATGAAAGGAGTACATGTACCTTATAAAAATTCAAATAAATATAGAAATGCATATGGTGAAAAAAAAGAAGTTCCCTCCCCATCTCATTCCATATACTCCTCAGAGGGGAGCACTTTGGCAGTTTTGTGTTCTTCCAAATCTATAAAGAGCTCTTCCCCGGCCAGCTAAGGAGGCCGTATGTTTGCGTGGATAGGCGCACTAGATTCCTGAGCGGACCGAGGTTCAAATCCCGACTCCTTCTTCACTCCCCCTCGATTTCTTCCAACAAATAGTTACCTGGCTCTCCCTGGGTGCCAAGCAGCGTTGGAAAGGCTGCGAGTGTGATGTCCTGGCCCTCAGGGACACTGGGGTCCTTGCAGTGGGGACCATGGACCACAGGAAGGGAAGGAATGCAGATCACGAGGATGACGATGGTTGCAGCAAGCAAAGACAGTGGCAGCACGGTGCGCCTCTTTGTGGGTGTAGACGGGGTGCTCAAAGAGGCATCTCCTTGGAACACCACTTGAGTTGCAGCCTGCAGGGTGAGGAAGCCCAGGGCGACTGGTGTGCCAGCTGGAGAGAGAGGAAGGGCGAGGTGGGAGGAAGCAGGGGATGCCGTAGGACAGAAGGAGGTCATGGACTGGAGCAGGCAGGGGGGGAAGGAGGCAGAGAGGAGGGGGTCAGAGACTTGAGCCCTTCGTGGTTGGACAGAGCCTTGCAAAGTCGTGGGAGTGGGGCAAGTGGGCGCCCCGGCGAGGGCATGGCAGGAGGCGCTAGAGAGCCAGGCGGGCGCTGCGGTGGTAGGTCCCGTGGCTGGAGGTCAGAGTGCACCTTGTGGGAGCTCTGCTTCTCAGCTCACAATTGGGAGCAGTAACTGCCTCGAGGCATCCCGGTCCCTGGTGCAGTGAGGTCCTCGGCGCACAGCCCGCCCCTGCCATGAAGCGCTACCCATGATTGCCCTTGGCCTCTTGGTCTGTTCCTCAGCTCAGTAAAACTGGGGAACGGGGCGTTTTAATTTTTTCTAAACAGACGCCTCTAGATAAAAGTGGGAAAGAGGAGTGCAGGTCCGGGTCCCCAAATCCTGGCTGGTCCAATGCTGAGAAGCCAGGACGGAGAAAGTTCTCTCTAGCCCAGCAGCAGGGACTATGAGGGGCACCGTTTTCCCTTGTGGGAGCTCCCAGCACTGAGCCCCCAACCCCAAGGCACTCCCTTAGCCTCTCCTGCTTCACCTCCCCTCCGGCCCTGCTCAGCTTCTAGATTTGGGGAGCCACAGGGCGCCCTCTTCAGAAGTCAGCACCCTACCTTCTGTTCATCAGCCCAATCGCCTTTTTTTTTTTTTTTAAGATTTTATTTCACAGAGAGAGAGAGAGAGCGATCACAAGTAGGCAGAGAGGCAGGCAGAGAGAGAGGAGGAAGCAGGTTCCCTGCCAAGCAGAGAGCCCCTTGCAGGGCTCAATCCCAGGACCCCGAGATCACGACCTGAGTCGAAGACAGAGGCTCAACCCACTGAGCCACCCAGGCGCCCCAGCTCAGTCACCTCCTGAAGATGCTTTCCAGGTGCCTGACTTTGCTGACCCCCCACCCCGGGGCCTACCCCCAGGATTCCGACGCTGTGAGTGGCAGTCCAGACCCTAGGGGACCTGGGGCAAGAGCCAGGCAGGCTGATCCCAAATTTGCAAGTGTTCTGAGCCAGGGTGGGCGAAGGGTGACGGGTCTCACCCCTCAGGTCTTCTACACAGAAGTGGAGGGGCCGCCTTCACACAGCCAACACGCCAGGCCCCCAGTTCTATCCCAGGGGAGATGCTGACCACTCTCCGGGAGATGGGGAGAGGCGTGCTCTGCTGTCCTGACCCCTTCCTGGCATTCACAGGCCCCGGGATGGGGTGGGGGTGGGGGGCTGACCCAACTCTGTAGGCTGTGCTCTAGTGATGAGAAGAAGGATCCAGATTGTTAGCTGTGCTAGCAGGTGCCAAGCACCTAGTGCGTCCCAGGCCCCGTGCTAAGTGCTTTTCACCCAGCCTCTCACTTAACTTTGGCAATAACCCTCTGAGCCGGGCATTGAACCCGCTCTCCAGATAAGGGCGATGGTGCTCAGATCGGAGAGCAGCCCGCATTCTGCTGCTCGGCTTCCCTGCCCTGATTCCTGGGGCTCCCCCAGCCTCCAGGGCCCTTCCTTCTCTTCTCTGGGGCTTCACCCCTGCCAGAAGCACTTGCTTCTCCTGACTCAGCCCAGCCACCCAGAGGCCCTTCCCCCCATCTCCCTGGAGGTCTGAGCTTGGCACTTGGGCTCAGCCCTACTCATCAGCCTGTCTGTCCAGCGGTGCTGGGATCTTTCTTCCGCCTCCTCCAATGGCAGGGACTGTCCCGGCTGCTTCCTTCCCACCGCGTCTCACAGGCACACCTCATCACTGGGCCACACCTGGGCCACTTTCAAGGCTCTCCTGTTGGTGTCTCCAGCCTAGACACCTCTGTGGACACCAGACCTGTCTCCAGCAAGCTTCTGGACTCCCCTTACCTGCACCGATGCCCCCCCATGCCAGTTCCCTTCCTCACACATGGTAGCAATCACGCGATCCAATCCCGTCCTCTGCTTCAGTCCTGCCCCTGGGATCTGCCCTCTCTGGCCTCCGGCCTCCCAGATTCCTGGGGCCAGCTCCCTGCAGCCCACCTCAGACCCGCCACCAACCCCAAGGCCAGGCCACCGTTGAACTTCCGGATCTGCCATGCCTGCAACTTCATGGGGCTCGGAGCCCAGAGCCAGCATCTGGAACGTGATTGTTCAGGGGCCCCTTTGTAAAATGTTGTCAAGCACGTGTCCCCCAAGATACATTCACCCGCTTTCCAATTCCAGACACGTCACCAGCCTTCAGGATGGCCTCCAAGTATTGTCAGCTCTCATCACTCCTGCCCTAGGGCAGTGCTTTCCCACCCCGCACTGGCCTGGGTTGGGACAGGGATACAGCAGAATGACAGAGGGACCATCAACTCCAAGGGCAAGGAACTGTGGCTTCCAACGTGGGCTCCCGAATCCCTTGCTCTGGGGGTGGGGGGCAGCCGCCACGTTGTCGGGAGGCCCAGGCCCTGTGGGGGGAGGCCCGCATGGCAAGCTCGGCCACCCTGGCCCACAGCCTCCACCAAGCGGCCACTGAGTCATGTGGCAGCAGATTCTGCAGCCCTGGTCGAAGTTGTAGAAGGAGAGGGGCCCCGCGGCAAGGATGACCTCTGGCCTCCAGCCTCCTGTGTCACCCGCCCCAGAGCCAAGCCAGTGGCTCCGCTCTATCCAGACTCTGGGCCAGATGCTTCGGTTGCTAGCCTGCGAAGAAATCCCCCTGCTGCGACAAGTCAGGGATGCGTGTCATCGCCGAGTGGAATTCTGAAGACTAGGGGTACGAAGGCATATAAATGTCGTGCTAATGTTTGCTTGCCACACTCCCAGCGGAGGATCTTGGGACTTCCCTGGGCTTCACCTTCCCCATGGGGAGACCACGATGCTCCCGAATGGTGTTCCCAGATCCGCAGCCCGACCTCCAAGGCTCTCTGGGCAGCCCCTGCTCCCCTACGTGCTGCTGTCACCCTCTCCCCGTGGTCGCTTGCTCATAACCGCTGATGAAATCTGACCCGCTTCTCTAGGCGTAGAGGAGGGCGTTTGGAGGGGCAGTCGGTTAAGCAACCGCCTTCGGCTCAGGTCACGACCCAGGGTCCTGGGATGGAGCCCCATGTTGAGTTCTCTGCTCAGCCTGGAGTCTGTTTCTCCTTCTGCCCCTTCCCCGCTCATGCCTGTGCTCACTCTCTCTCTTTCTGAAATACATAAATAAAATCTTTACCAAAAATAAATAAATAAATAAAAGCACAGAGGAAGTCAGACCTGAAGCAAGAGAACGATTCCACATGCTGTTTGCGACTTTGAAGATGGAGGGGCCACGTGACAAGGAGCGTGGGTGGCCCGCAGGGGAGGAGGCCAGCCCCTGGCTCACAGCCAGCAAGGAAGGGGGACCTCAGTCCTACAGCTGGAAGGAACCGGGTTCCGTCAGCCACCTGACCACGCTAGAGGCATGTTCTCCTTTGCCTCCATTAACGAAGCCAGTCCTGCCAGCACCTTGATCTCAGCTGTGTGAGACGGGAGCAGAGGACACAGAGGGACTGTGAGCTAATAGACGAGTGCTGTTTTAAGCCCCCAAGTCTGTGCTCCTTAGTTACTCACCAATAGAGAATTAACACGCGAGGCCCTATGTCCCTGAAGACCTTGCGTAATTTAAGTTCCACTCTCTTTTTTTCAAAGCAGGCTCTGCACCCAACGTGGGGCTTGAACCCTGAGATCAAGAGTCGCATGCTCTACGGACTGAGCCAGCCAGGAACCCCCAAAATAGATATTATTAAAGGAATAAATGTAAGGGGTGGTGAAGTCTCGGCATAAACACAACACCACCGTGGCAGAGTTTTCCTTTCTGGTTGCTTTGTAGTTTGTGCAGACTACATCTCTGATGTCTTGCAGGAGGCTGGCTTGTAAATCAGGGGCCCGGTCAGTCAGCGCATGGTTTGGTTCGTCTGGCTTTCTTCACACTGTGTTATCACCTCGCACTCCTGTTCTAACACTATTTCTCTGGAACGCATTTGCCAGCACTGATCTGTGCGTCTGGCTCCCTGCTCCGTCGATTTGGGGATTGTGGTTATATAGGTAAAAACCAGATTTCGGAAACATTGTATTCCAGGGTAACTTGCAAGCAGAGGGATGCACAAGTCCTAAATGCATAGCTTTCCTCAGTTTCACCAATGGAACCCACCCGTGCAACCAGGGTCCAGACCGAGAAGCAGAACATATCCGTTACGCAGAAGTCCCCTCCAGCAGCCTCCCAGTCACTGCTTCCACAAGAGAAGCCACTATAGCGCCTGAAACATCGGAGGTCTGTTGGCCTGAATAAACCAGATTGTGAGTGATGATATCAGAGAATGTCAAATGCCCCGTAGTCCCCAGGGGGACTGGCGACAGCCCCAGGCATGCAAACCACAGGGGGCTTTTCAGGACACAGATGAGGGTGCACCCAGGCCTTTCATATTTCATGCAAGGACCGTGTTCCCAAGGGTCTCATGTAACGTAAGACTCTCGTGATAAAGTCTAGTTCTGTCCTCGAAGTGACTATAATATCTTCCTTGCTGGCCTAAAGCAAGACTAATGAACATCTTTAGTATTGCCCAGTTTCGAATCTAATGTAATTTGAACCCGCACGCTCATCCCCGAATGCCCCGTGGGGCCGTGAGGGTCTGTACTTCAGCTTTCTGGGGACCCCAGGGCCCAGCCGCGGTGATGGACGGGGTCTGGGTTCTTTGGGGCTAGAGCACAGGTCCGGAGTCGGGAGGCTTACCTTCCAGACCTCCCTCTGATCCTTCCTGGCACTTTATAACCCTGGGTAAGCTCTGACCTGCTGGGCCTGTTCCCTCATCAGCAAACGGGACTGCGTTCTGGGGTTCATGGAGGAGTTCACGGGTGAGAAGCCTGGGCATACAGTGGGAGCCAATGGGAGCGTGTTGGCACAAGTCCCAGCTGGGGTGGGAAAACCTGCTCTCCTGCCTCTCCCTCCCCTGCCCCCATACTGTCTGGAGGACTTCGCTCCCTGGGAGAGTGAAGCCAGTGAGTTCCAAACCAGAGAGCCTGGCCGCTGCGCCTCCACGGGAGGCTGGGGCCCAGGCTCAGATACCAGGGTCAGAGCCTGGATTGGGCAAAAGCAGAGAGTGGGGCTCCCTGATCCTGGCCAGGGATATTTGGAAACACCGACAATTCTGGGAAATGTAGCAGCGGGAAATGAAAGGAGGGAGGGGCAGAAGGAAATGACCGAGTGCACCCCTGGCCAGGCTCCCCATCCCAAACCCTGCAGAAATTAGTGAGGTGACTGGCAAGGGCGTGAGGGGGAGGCGGACAGATCAGGAGAGTCCCCCTCCCTGGGGAGGAAGGCAGGGGTGACCCATCCCCCACTCCCACTCCACACAGCTCCAGAGTTCCAAATCCCTTTCCCTCTCTGTTTACTGTCCAAAGTCCCGGGCACTGGGGATGCCAGGTTCTGAGTGTTGGGACACACAGACACACAGACACGCAGTGCTTGGGGCCCTCGTATGGACCCTGCTCCGTCCCCTCCCATCGTCCAGGGCTGTCCGTGCACCCCAAGGCTCCAGGCTCTAGCTCCCTTCTTAGCCTAGGACCTGCACGACCAGGAGCCAACCTCAAGACTGTCAGCAAGTAAAAGGGGAAGAAAGCCAGGGGACCTCAGAGTGGGGCGGGGGGTGCCGGGTGGGAAGACTTCAGAGGATCAAGTTTGGATGTCAGGCCTGGGAGGGGATGGGAGAAAGCTTTCCTAGAGCCACCAATCATTTAGAAGCAGACTGGATGCCCCAGGCCGGCTCCATTCGACTCCAGCCCTAGCCCTAACCCCCTGCCTTGTCCTGGGCCCAGGTCCAGCCAGCCCTACCATGACAAATGACTATCAAGATCTTCAGCATCTGGACAGCGAGGACAATGACCACCAGCTCCGACAAGGTAAGGGGACACCTCCTTCCAGTTCTGAAAGGTGAGCATCAGGTGGCCTTGGCCCCTTTGCCTCGGCTCCTGCTTCCTTCGGGGACCCCAGACCCTGTCTCTGGGTCTGCCCCACTTACCAGAAGCCGGTCTGAGCCGCCCCTCTTGGGGTGGGGGTGTCAGCTGTGGGGCTGGAATCCCTTTCTCAGTGATGGGACTCCCAGGCCTCCAGAGGCCTCCTGAGCCTCGCGGTGTCACCCACAGCCCAGGGGCGTGGGGGCGGGGTGTGCAGATCCGGAGGTCCAGGAGTAACCAGGGGGACCTCAGGCCCCCCCTTCTTCCTTCTAACACCTGGAGAATGTGTGTGAGCAGGAGTGCCAGGGTCCCTGGGACCATTGGGTCCAGCGGTCAGACTTCTGTGAGGAGGCTGCGAGACCAAGTACCCAAGGATGGTGAGGCCCCGGCCCACAAAGACACCCCCTTCCTGCTCCTGCCGGCAGGGATGCCGTTTGGGCTGAGCAGGAGGGTCCTTGGGGATGGGTGTGGGGAAAGGCTGCCGGGGTCCTCTGCTTGGGGGGCTCTGGTTACCCGGTCTTCTCTCTCTGCGCGCAGCCAGAGGAGTTGGGTTCGTGGGGGAGAGGAATAAACCTCCTCCCTATTCCCAGCCTTCTCGGGCCGGGGGTGCGCCCAGGGACCCCAGCCAGTCACGCGCTCCTCCTGCGACTCCAGCTGGAACCTGGAGGGTTCCAGGAACCAGCGGGGACGGGGTTCATTCGCGTCAGTGACACAGTCCGGCCACTAGGTGTCAGCAAAGGCTCAGGGCCCCGGCGGGCTGGGGAGGGCTCAGGCTGGGTGCCCCCGCATCCCGCTGCCTCTGGCCCCTCGGGTCCGGACCATCCAGATTTAGTTCTTTTCTTTTCTTTTTTTTTCCTTTCCTTTTCTTTCTTTCTTTCTTTCTTTCTTTCTTTCTTTCTTTCTTTCTTTCTTTCTTTCTTTCTTTCTTTCTTTCTTTCTTT
>NC_081572.1:58259260-58499634 GCF_022355385.1 Mustela nigripes
TTCTTTTCTTTCTCTCTCTCTTTCTTTCTTTCAATATTTTATTTATTTGACACACAGAGAGAGATCACAAGTAGGCAGGGAGGCAGGCAGAGAGAGAGGGGGAAGCAGGCTCCCCGCTGAGCAGAGAGCCCGATGTAGGGCTCGATTCCAGAACCCCGCGATCATGACCTGAGCTGAAGGCAGAGGCTTTAACCCACTGAGCCCCCCAGGCCCCCCGACCCAGGTTTCTTAATCCATATGTTTCCTCCAAGCCCTGGAGAGGAGCCTTAGCCCGCTCTCCTCCCGGGACCCCTGAGCGGCCCAGGTGCCCCTGTGTCCCCGAGACCCTGCTGTCCTCTCTTGCTAGTGCCACGGCCCCCGCAGCCGCTGTTCCGGAGGTTCTGCTCAGGACCCTGCCTCCTCCTGCTCTCCCTGGGCCTCGGCCTCCTGCTGCTGGTGGTCGTCTGTGTCATCGGATCCCAGAGTGGGTACCCGGGCAGGGGACCAGGTGGGGGGGGCAGGGGTGGGAGAGGGCGGGCTTCTGTGCTGGGGGGCGCGGGCCCCTCATTTCGGCCTCTGCACACCCTCTCCCGTCCAGACTCCAAGTTGCGGGGGGAGCTGCAGGCCCTGAGAGAGACGTTCAGCAACTTCACGGCGACCACGGAGGTCGAAGTCAAGGCCTTGAGCAGCCAGGGTGAGGGGGCGGGGGCTGGAGCTGGGGGGCGGGCGGTGGGCGCTAGGGACGCGGGGGGCGCTGAGCAGGTGTCTCCACAGGAGGAAATGTGGGCAGGAAGATGAAATCGCTCGAGTCCCAGCTGGAGAAGCAGCAGCAGGATCTGAGCGAAGGTCAGACACGAGCATGTGGGACTCCGGGTCCCTCGGGCCCACGCTGGGGTCTCGTGGCGCGCGCGTGAGCGACGTCGCGACCCCCGCCCTCGCTCCCCCCCAGATCACTCGGGCCTCCTGTTCCACGTGAAGCAGTTCGTGTCGGACCTGCGCAGCCTGAGCTGTCAGATGGCCGTCCTGCAGGGCAATGGTGAGGAGCGCTCGGGGGCGCCGGCGCGCTCCGCCGTCCGGCTCCCTGCGGGCCGCGCCTCAGCGCCTCCTCCCTCCCCTGCCCCTCAGGCTCGGCGAGGACCTGCTGCCCAGTCAACTGGCTGGAGTACGAGGGCAGCTGCTACTGGTTCTCCCGCTCCGGGAAGCCCTGGCCGGACGCGGACCGGTACTGCCAGCTGGAAAGCGCGCACCTGGTGGTCGTCAACTCCCGGGAGGAGCAGGTGAGCGGCCCGGGGCTCGCGCGCGGGGGGGCGGGGGGGGGGGGGGCTCCGGGGAGCGCTCACCGCCCCTCCCCCTCCGCAGAAGTTTGTCCAGCACCACATGGGGCCGGTGAACACCTGGATGGGCCTCACGGACCAGAGCGGGCTCTGGAAGTGGGTGGACGGGACGAACTACGAGACTGGCTTCAAGTGAGTGTGCGCGTCCCCGGGCGCCGCGCGTCCCCGGGGCTTCGCTGGAGCGGGCCGGGGCTGGGGGGCGGAGCGAGGGGGTGGGGCGCACAGCAGCTGGTCTCGGCAGGAACTGGAGGCCGGAGCAGCCGGACGACTGGTACGGGCACGGGCTCGGGGGAGGCGAGGACTGCGCACACTTCACCGACGACGGCCGCTGGAACGACGACGTGTGCCAGAGGCCCTACCGCTGGGTGTGCGAGACGCCTCTGGAGCCGGCCAGCTAGGAGCCTCCCCTCCCCTAATTTATTTCCTCAATGCCTCCGCCGGCCGCGTGACCCTCCGGTGCTGGGGGCCTCCTCCACCGCCTGGTGGGGAGGCGATCTAGGGTTGCGAGGGAAGGGGAAAGACGTCCAAGGAGCGTGCAGTCACCTTTGGAGGGGCGGGGAGATGGAAACCCTGTCACCAGCGGCAGCCTGCTGGGTATGGCCAAACCTTTTTTAGAGTAAAAAGAACAGAAATATTCTAAACGCGCCCTGCGTTGTTTGGTTATTGGGTGTTGGGAATCGGGAGTGGGCTGGTGGGTTGGAAGCCTGGGGCAGGCCGCGGGGTCTGGTGGGAACCCCTTGGGCTTTGGTGCTTACGGGTGTGGGAGGTAGGGTCCTGTTCGGAGTCTCCCCTGTAAAGGTGACCCATTGCTGGGGACCGCTGCATTTGCAGCAGTCCCCAGGACCAGAATCCTATGCCCCCCCACCATGTGTCCGTGGCTTCAAGGGCTTTGAATGAAACTTATTGTTGTCTGCTGCATGCATTTCAGTGGACAGAGGCATGCTCCACATACAGGCGACAAATACAGTGCAGGCAAAGATGAGTCCAGCACCAAGAACCGCCAAAACTTCGAAGAAAGCCAGAAAACCAGGAGGGTGGCTGAGAGGTCCCCCAAATAAACAGAATCCACGGCCCAGGATGGGAGTTCCCGGAAAACCCACAAGGGCAGAGGCCGGGTGATCAGCAAACATGAAACAGATGCAAAAGTAGAGACAAGAAGATCTATCAGTGTATAGACAGCTCACTGTCTTTCCAGATCATATTGTGTATAAGAGAAGATAAAAATGAAACCATCAGGCACTTGAGAAATGAACAAGGAGAGCACTGCATACATGGGACGGTGTAAGGCTGTTCTTAGGAGGAAAGCTGTACAGATAGAAGCACGTTTATTGAAAAAAACAAGGTTGAATGGAAATAAGCTCAGTTTCCACTAGAGGGACTTGAAAAAGAAAAGCCCCTCAGAATGGAAGGCAGGGATTTACTAACAAATCATCAACCATAGGGTATGTATTCTACTCAAGAGCTTGGGACATTTCAAAAAAAAAAAAATTTGAGCCCATATTGGCCCATCAAGGAGCTTTTACACATTTCACATAGAGAATTTCTACTATAATGACCAGAAAGGTAAAATTCCTATCTATATCACTAGCAAACCTAACAAATGATATGGTAAAAAGATAACATGCTGGGATGCCTGGGTGGCTCAGTCAGTTAAGCATCCTGATCTGGATTTCAGCTCAGATCATGAACTTGGGGTCATGAGATCAAGCCCAGAATCAGGGTCTTTGCTCAGTGGGGAGTCTGCTCGAGATTCTCTCTCCTTCCCTCCTGCCCCTCTCAAATAAATAATTAGGAGCGCCTGCATGGATCCGTTGGTTAAGTGTGTGCCTTCCGCTCAGGTCTCCATCCCGGGGTTCTGGGATCGAGCCCAACATCAGGCTGCCTGCTCAGCAGAGAGCCTGCTTCTCCCTCTCTCTCTGCCTGCTGCTCTCCCTGCTTCTGCTGTCTCTCTCTCTTAGTCAGATAAATAAATAAAATCTAAAAAAAATAAATCTTAAAACAAAAGATAACATGTTTCTCAAAGAAAGACAAATACCAAATGATTTCACTCCCATGTAGAATTTAGAAATGGGACAAATGAGCAAAGGGGGAAAAAGAGAGAGAGACAAACCGAGAAACAGACTCTGAACGTCCGAGAAGAAACGGAGGCCCACGGGGGGTGACGGGGGTGGGTGAAACAGGTGATGGGTATTAAGGAGGGCACTTGTGATGTGTGAAGGTGATAAATCACGGAATTCTGCCCCTGAGACCAATACTGCACTGTATATTAACCAGTTGGAATTTAAATAAAAACTTGCGGGGGCAAAAAAAGAATTCAAAGATGGTTTAACATCAGAAAAGCCTATTAATAAAATAGACTTAGGGAGTTCAGAAGACCCAGGGATTACAAAAGGGAAAGTCGCATAATGTGGAAAAAGCATTGGGCAACCTTTTTTAGGACTTTCTGTTGATCTACAATCTCGCTATATAGTTTCCATCAGTCTTCCAAGATATCTGCCTCGCTCCAACCATGACGCCTTTTAGGCAAGAGAAGGGAGAAAAGAGGCAGAGAAAAAGACCTCTCTGTGAGGACACTTCTGGAAGCTGTGTGCACTTCCACTTATATCTCTTTGATGGGGACTGGTCCCAGGGCAGCAGCCCCAAATGGGCTCTGCTTTCTAGGGTGTCTGCTTTCAGGTAAAAGCAAGGGGATTGGGGTGCCTGGGTGGCTCAGTGGGTTAGGTCTCTGCCTTCAGCTCAGGTCATGATCCTAGGGTCTTGTGATCAAACCCCACATGGGGCTTTCTGCTCAGCAGGGAGCCTGCTTCCCCCTCTCTATTTGCCTGCTTCTCTGCCTACTTGTGATCTCTGTCTGTCAAATCAATAAATAAAATCTTTAAAAAAAAGGAGATTTTATCGATGTGGAGCAGAAGTCTGCAAATCCTTGCCCTCACCTGTTTTTGTAAATTAAGTTTTTAAAAACTTGACACAGAGAAAGTGGGAATCATTTCTCAATGTATATGTGTATGAAATCACCCCACTGCGTGCTTAAAAAGCACACTGTACCACCAAAACATAAGTAATTTCTGTTTGTCGATCATACCTCAATAAAGCTGGGAAAAAATCACAAAAGTGTATTTCATGGAAAAAGCCAACAGTGACTACATGTATGCACAGCAGTGTGGAGAGCCCTCACATCAGCACTGAATGGGAAAAAGCAAAAAGCCAGAATGCAGTCTAGAACGCAATCACATGGATAAAAAGCAACAGCCCACTGTCCCAACAGCGCTACACGATTTTCAAGGATCCTTACGTTTTCAAGGACATATGAAACCCATTCGAGTGTTTGCTTGAGGAAGGGAGGAGAAAAGAAGGTGCAACCAGGGCGAAGGAAAGTGTACAGGGGACAGTGGGGACAGTGTACAGATTGGAGCTGAGCGCGGCGCTTAGGTGAGGGCCGGAAGCTGCAACCTTGCCTCTGGTCCAGAAGGAAAGGTGTGTAAGTCCCTCGCACCCTCCACGCCACCAGGATCCTTAACGCAGACAGATGAGAACAATCCCCTGGAGCTAGGACCTAGACCATTTGGGCTACTTACAGAGGTGGATCCAGAGTGAGTAATGACAATAAAAGTATTAGAAAGGAGAAGGTCAGCTTTTAAAAAAATTTTAAGGCATCTCCCATTGTGAGGCTGTGGGGGCCACCCAGCATCATCTGTGAAGTGCTCTTCTCAGGGAAACTTGAACCTGAAGCGTATTGAACTTCTAGCACCATCTATGGGTTTAGGGGACATTCAGCGGGGCAGGGAACACACACACAGGTGTACATTCCTTCAAATCGAGAAAGTGGAAGATTTTATCACACGCATGTCTGGTTTCTTCAACAAATAAATGAGCAGGAAAACAGACAAACGAGGTGGGATGGGGGAGAACTTTTCTAGATTAAAAGGACCATAAGAGACATACTTTGTACATGCAAAGCGGGGACTTTGAATCCTGATTTGAACAAGCCAATTGTAAAGACTTTCTGGGACAGTCTGGTGAACTTGCACTACTAATAATAGATAAGGCATTATTGTCAATGATTTCTGGTCTGAAAATAATATCTGATAATAATATCAGGGTTAATTAAGAACAGGAGGCTCTATTTTAGAAATCCCTATGTCGAAAGCTTTCCAGGTAAAATGGTGCGTCTGGGATTTGCTCTGAGCTACAAGAGCAAGTTCCGGGCAGGAAGGTGGGGAGGGGACAGCAGACACGTCTGGCTACACGCTGGTGATTGCTGAGGCCAGCGGTGCCTACGTGGGTGTTCGTCATACGAGTCTCTCCACTTTTGGACCTACTTTGTTCACTAGAGCGGGATCAAAAATGGCAGGGCCTAAAGATAGGACTTACCTGGAAAAGAGGACATAATAGATTTGTTACAAAGGCCGTATGGGGGGCATCAGGTTTTGCTTCTACAGAAAAGAGGGACAGGTTTGGGGGTGCTCCACTCAGTGGGTGGAGCATGTGACTCTTGATCTGGGGGTTGGGAGTTCAAGCCCCATGTTGGGTGTAGAGAGGACCTAAAGTAAAGTCTTGAGGGTGCCTGGGTGACTCAGTGGATTAAGCCTCTGCCTTCTTCTCAGGTCATGACCTCAGGATCTCAGGGTCCTGGAATCAGAGCCCTGCATCAGGCTCTCTGCTCAATGGGGAGCCTGCTTCCCCCGCCCCCTCTGCTGGCCTCTCTGCCTACTTGTGATCTCTCTGTGAAATAAGTAAATAAATAAAAATCTTTAAAAAAAATTTAAGTATTAAAAAAAAAAATGAGGGCAGGGGTCCCTGGGTGGCTCAGTCGGTTGAACAATGGGACTGTTGGTCCGCTCAGGTGGTGATCTCAGGGTGCTGGGCAGAGCCTCCTTTGGCCTCCGGGCTTGGTGGGGAGGGGGTCCTGCTAGAGATTCTCTCCCTCTGCCGCTGCACCCACTGGCGCTTGCTCTCTCTCTAAAACAAATAAATAAATCTTAAGAAAAGAAAGAGTTTGACTTCATTAAAGTTAGAAACAAGCAGAAGACTTGGATGCAATATTTGCAACATTTATAACAAGTAATTAAGGTCCAGAATATAAAGAACTCCACAAAATAACAAGAAAAAAAAAACAACAACAATGCAACAGTGAAAGAGGATATTATAGTAAACATTTGTCCTATCTGTTTTAGGGAGTCAGTCCATCGCGAGCAAACTTGGGGTGCAGGTAGCTAGAGGGGCCGCATCCTCCCTCCCCACCGCCCTCCTTGTAGCTGGCGGTGGGTGTGGCTTGAGCCTTACAGCAGAGTGGAGGCTGCAGAGGGGTGGGGGATGACAGCTGGAGCGCCGAGGCGAGCATCATGCTTTTAAGGTCTTCAAGGAACGAAGCTGAAAACATTCACCGCAACATAATATATACAATGTAATCCCATCTATGGCGCTTCCCCCCCAAAACCGCCCACGAGTGCTATATATTTCCTTAACTCGCACGCAGAGATGGTTGCTTTCTCCAGTGTGTTCAGCCTCTCCTCTCCCCTCCTTGCAGCTTCTCGGTGTTCGAAGACTTTCCCATCCAGAAAACCCCCGCTTGATCCCCTGGCCCTTCTCCAGCCTCTGCTCGAGGCTCGCTACTGCCTCAAGCTAACAGTTTTCGGGAAGTGGGGGAGCTGGGGCTGGATCGCGGGGCCGGAGGCGGGCGGGGGAGGGCTGCGGTGCTGGAGGGGGGAGGTACGCGCTTATCAGCGTATTTCCGAGGGGGCGAGGCGCCAGAGGCTGGAGAACCCGGCGGCTGGGCTGCAGCGCGCGCACACCGGCGCCCACGGCCACCCAGAGTTTTGACCTCCCCAGCGAGGCTCTGGGGCCATTCGCCATCCTTGGCCCAGGGCGGTGCTCACTCCCGCCTGCCTGCCGGGGCACCCCCTGGGCACCCCCGCCCCGGGCCCAGCTCTGCGGTCCGCGCCGCGTGCAGGACGGGAGGCGCGGCTCCCTGCAGCAGGGAAAGCGACTGCCGGCCCCAGGGACGCTCCCCTAAACGTCGACTGGTCGCAATGAGTCAGAATCCCCCTGGGACCTGTCTTGAGGGTTCCTAAAGCAGAGCCTGGGAAGAAGGCTGGAGGGAAACGGTTCTCCCGGCGCCTGGCGCGGGAAAGCAGTGATGCGAGCGAGCAGGGGAACGGGGCGCGCTTTCCCCGCAGCGGCTCCGGGCTGGTCTGTGCTGGTCCCCGGCCCCCGCGGGCCCTGGGCTGGACGAGTCCGGGCAGAAGGCGCAGAAGGCTAGCGGGTGGCTGGGGCCGGACACCGCCCACCCGAGGATCAGGAAGGGGCACGGGTTGGGGAGCAACCGGAGGGGTCAACCCGGAGGCCCCGCGCCGACCTCAAGAAAGGAGGCTGGGAACACGCGGTAGCGGCCGATACACGGGACACGGAGAAACGACCTTGGGAGAGGCTCGAGACTGTGGATGAAGACAGCTGAAAACCTTCTCAAGGTTGTGCAGGGACTTGAATGGGGCCGACTTATTCCTGGCGACTGAGTCCTAATCGTGTGGCCATGGCCCTTCTCCCCAGATTAATCTACAAATGCAAGGTTATTGGAATCAAAATTCCTATGCAATTTTTCTTTTCTCTTCTGGAATTGGACACCTGGATTCCAAATTTATCTGGAAGGACAGAATGTGTGGGAATAGCCAGCGAAAATTTTAAGGAGAACATTAATGGGGTGGGGAGAGGTGCTTGTCCTATCACAGATTAAAATATAAAGTAGGGGTGCCTGGGGGGCTCATCCTTAAGCGACTTCCTTGGGCTCAGGTCATGATCCTGGGGTCCTGTGATCCAGTCCCTGCTCAGCGACAGGCCTGCTTATCCCTCTCCCACTCCCCCTGCTTGTGCTCCCTCTCTCACGGTGTCTCTCTCTGTCAAATAAATAAATAAAATCTTAAAAATATATATAAAGCAGGTAATGAGAGCATTCCTGGCCCAGGAGTGAGCGGACGGATCAGAGACACGGAACAGACTGAAACTGGATGCAGTTATCTGGGGGCTGCTTTGTTTGCCACAGAAATCCAGGAGGAACCAGCACAAACAAAGAGAGGAGCATCTCGGGCTGGTGGAGTAGCTCACAGGCACTTTGGGCACGGTGCAGAGATCAGCTGGGCCTCATGAGTCCGCATGCAGGGCTGGTGTGCTGCAGGCCAGTTGGAGGGCCTCTGTGTGCATCAGCTCTACTCCGTCCGGGGCTCCAGCCTCACTGCCCTCTCTTTGAAGACGGTTTCTCTGTATTTCAGTTCCCAGTCCTACAACCCTTGCCTGGGTCTTATAGCTTCTCTCCCTGTCTCTCTCTCCCCCTCTCTCCCCTTCTCCAAACACTCATGGATGGAAGACACCGATTGGCTCTTTCTGGCTCAGCTAATGCTAGGCCAATAAACGGGAGAGCCAAGGACCAGGTCACATCCTGGTGGTTGCCACAGGGACCGCATGGAAAGGAGAGGGAGAGATCACAGAGAAATGGTGACTCGGGAGAATGTGGGTGGAGGTGGGCTTGGGCCAACCATACAACAGATAGCTATTACATCAAAATACAGATTCAGTGTCGTAGCTTGTTGGGACATAATCAAAAATACGTTTTTGGTCTCTGTCCCCAGTTCCGGATGCCAGGCTGCTAAATCCTCTGGCATTTCCTGGGTGACAGGAGCATCTTTTGTTCTCAGAGAGGTGACCTGGGTGATCTCCCAGAGAGTTTCAGCGTGGGGCCTGGTCACCCCCAAGACCTTGGAAGCTCGGGGCTTCCAACTCACTGCCATCCTCCGTGGAGGGGCCAGGGGCCAGGGACCAAGTTCATAACTGACCACGCCTACGTGCTGAAGCCTCCACCACGGGGTTCAGAGAGCTTCTGGGCCCATGGACGCCTTCACCTGCCAGGACAATGGTACCACTGCACGCACGTGTGCTTGGAACCTTCCAGGACTTTTCCTTCTGTACCTCTTCCTCTCGCTGCTCATCTGTGTCCTCAGCCATATCCGTTATAACAAAGCAGTGCGTGTAAGGGCTTCCCTGAGGGTCGTGAGCTATTAGAGCGAATGTCAAATCTGGGGAGGGCCCATGGGCATCCCTGATTTATAGCTGACCGGATCCCACGTGCAGGTGACAATCTGGAAGGGCAGGAGGCCTCTAAGCTGGAGGGATGCAGCGCTCACCTGTGGGTCTGCACTGACTCTGGTAGTTACAGTCATAATGGAACCGTAGGATGTCTACAGAGTTGGAGAATCGGTTGGCGTGCGATCCCCCCTCCCGCTCCCCGAACATTTGGCGTCAGACGTGCTGCGAGTAGAGGAAATGAGAGTTTCCCTTTAATAATGAAGGAGGAGTTTCAAACCCGAGAAGAAAAGATGCCGCAGATGCTGGTGGGACAGGAATTACCCCATCCGCTGACCTCGTCAAGTTAAAAAAATATTGGATGATGGACAGAATTTATTTTTATGTTATTTTTCTCCATTCTGCATGGCTGGAATGATACTTCTCAAAAAGTCTGGATCAATTCTTTTTTTTAAAGATTTTATTTATTTATTTGAGGGAGACAGCGAGAGGGAGCACGAAAGGAGAGAAGGTCAGAGAGAGAAGCAGATTTTCCATGGAGCAGGGAGCTGGATGCGGACTCGATTCTGACACCCTGGAGTCATGACCTGAGCCAAAGGCAGAGGCTTCACCGACTGAGCAACCCCAGGCGCCCCCTACTGGTGAACTTGAAACATCGGCGTGGAAATTAAAAGCCCAGGGAGGACAAAACGCAAGTGACCCAATGGTCGCTTCGGGAAATCCACCAAGATCTCTAAAACTGGAGCCTCCGTGGGGGGAGGTGGCCCGCTCTTTATCTCGTGGTGGGGCTAGCCACGTGTTTATTCGGGAAAGCCCTCTTTGAAGTGGATGCTTCTTTGCAGTGGGTCACTCCGGAGGCAACCTTGAGTCGGGCCTCACCCCATCCCCTTCCCTCCCTGGAATGCCTTTCTGCAGGCCCAGTGTCCCTCTGAGAGCATGGAGGCTGCCTTGGGCACGGCTTGGAAATGGGCCTGGAAATGATGTCGCGGACAGGGAGGGAGCACAGGGCAGAGGGGACGCCGTGGGGAAGACAGGCTCACCGGCTGGCCGGCCCTCATGTCCTGCCGATGAGCTGCCAGCCCCTTGCAGAGGCCTTTTCCCGCCCCTGTTGTGGGACAAGAGCCACTTTGTGTGAGGTGCTGGGCTGGGGCAGTGGGACCCAGAGACGCCAGGCACACAAGGACAAGGTTATCAGAGAGTGTGGCTATTTCCTGTGTTTGTCAGAACTCCTAGCTGGAGGGGGGAGAGTGACAGAAGCAACAAGAATTTATTGACTTATAAAACCAAAGCCCAGCAGGGCAGGGTGGGAGCTGATCCTCGCCACTCCTGGGAGGAACGGCAGGCGGCTGGGACCCTCCCTGTCCTCCACATGGTGGCATCGGTCCCCCAGGCCTGCCTGGCCACGAGCCCGTTGCCACTGCGCCCTGTGAACCTCTGCATGTCTCCAGCGGGAACACGTCTGCACAAGACAGCTTTAAACTTGATGCCCAAAAAGCATATAAAAGGAGTAAAGAGCATGGGGAAAAAAAAAAAAGAAAAGAGATTCCATTTTCAGTGAAACTGGAAACGATATATGCACAGACTCCAAAATCGGAGAAGACAGAAGCTGGGGTCAGGAGGAAGAGAAAGGGGGGCATGGCAAGAGGGCGTGGGGCCTGTGGCTTTCGGGGTGTCTGAAACCCGTCCTGGTCCTTTCCTCTCTCTCTGCCTGCCTCTCTGCCTACTTGTGATCTCTGTCTGTCAAGTAAATAAATAAAAATCTTAAAAAACACCCCAAAAAACAAAAGGACTTCTGAAACCCCTCCAGGGGGTTGGGGGTGGCAGGTCATTCTGGCATCTCCCTGGGGTAAAGCAAGAAGCCAGAGCTGCAGAAGCAAGCTCACTAAGGGGAGGGGTTTGGGGCCCCAGAAAAAATCCCACAGTTGAGGGGTGCCTGGGTGACTCAGTTGGTTAAGAATCCAGCTCAGGTCATGATCTCAGGGTCATGAGTTCAAGCCCTAGGTTAGGCTCCCTACCCAGCAGAGTTGGCTTCTCTTCCTCTCCCTCTGCCCCTCTCCCTGCACACACACACACACATACACACACACACTTTCTCTCTCTCTCAAAATTAATAAAATATTTTAAAAAATCGCACTGTTGAGTCTTATCTGAAGGAAATAGCCAAGGAGAGTGAGCGCCCCTGGGCTGTGACACTGGAGGCCACTGTGCCATGAGCTGGCCCAGGACCATCCAACCCATTCGGTACAAGCAAGTAGCTGGCATGGCCTTGCCAAGAGATGCCCGGATAGGCAGATGCGGAAAACGACCGTAAGACTCTCGAATAGATGGAGAATGCTTTCCGGAGAAAATGCGGGCTTGGAGCCATTGAAGACGACGACTAGATATTTTGCTCTGATTTAGGAACAGGAGTTAAGCGAGCCAGCTGACGAGGGGAGGTCACTGGGCCGAAATGCAAGGTCTCAGAGATTATGGGACCTTGGGAGCTACCAAGTCGCTGAAAGATATGGGAGACAAACGTCACAAACAGCAAAGGAATAAAAATGCAGGTGGAGGAAGCATGAGGGGGGACAGACATTGCAGAATATACCACAGGACGTAACAAACAGAGAGGATAAAAGTAAGCAAATGAGGTGAAAATGATGGTAGAGCTAAAAGGAAAGAGAGAGAAATTATATATATGTAATTACACAGATATGGAATATGTGTACTATATCTCTATATGATACACACATGTCTTATACTCCATACATGACATGTAAAGAGGTCTCATAAACACAGAGTTGGGCTCTCTGAGAAAGAAACCCCAACCGACTGATAGAACGTATATACAGTTCAATAAATTATTCAAGAAAGTCTTCCTCAGGTGATGCTATATATCGAAAGAGAAGGTGATGCTATATATCGAAAGAGAAAACCATATGCTGGGGAAAATTGATCACTGTTTTTTGAAATTCGAAACTGTTGAATTTCAAAAATAAAGAACTGTTTGAGCAGCCAGAGGAAAGAAAAGGGGGTCAAGCCCCTCATCAGAGAATAAAGATCACGCCAGACCTGCCCATCCACAGATCCACAGCCAACGCTAGCAGAGCTGTCACAAGTTTCTTAAGGAAGCAAGGGGAGTCAGGATTTTACAAAAAGGCCACTGTTTTCTGTCCTCCTCACCCCACCTGCTTCTGGCAAATGCTGATGTTTGTACCATCTTAGAATAGTTCTGCTTTTTCCAAAATATCATATAGTTGGAGCCCTAGATGTGTAGGTTTTCCAGAGAGCCTTCTTTTTCTTAGCAATATGTATTTAAATTTCCTCCACGGCCTTTGGTTGCTTAATATCTTTTTTTTTTTTTTTTAAATTCCATTGTGTGAAAACTCCCCACTTTGCTTATCCATTCACGTCTTGAGGGATATTTTGCTTGCTTCCTATTTGGGGAAATTATGAATAAAGCTGCTATAGATAGTCATGGGCAGGCTTTTTTTTTTGTGGACATCAGTTCTCTGCTCATTTGGATAAATACATAGGAGTGTGATTGCGGAATTGTATGGTAAATCTATGTTTAGTTTTGTAAGAAATGGCCAAATTATCTTCCAAAGTGGAGGAGCCATGTTGCATTCCCAGCAACAGTGAACGAGAACTTCTGTTGTCAGTGTTCTGGATTTTAGGCATTCTAATAGGTGTGCCACAGTGTCCCACTGGTGTTTTGATTTTTTTTATTAAAGATTTTATTTATTTATTTGACAGAGAGAGATCACAAGTAGGCAGAGAGGCAGGCAGAGAGTGAGAGAGAGGAGGAAGCAGGCTCCCTGCGGAGCAGAGAGCCTGACATGGGGCTCGATCCCAGGACCCTGGGATCATGACCTGAGCTGAAGGCAGAGGCTTTAACTCACTGAGCCACCCAGGTGCCCCTGGTGTTTTAATTTTAAGTGCACTAGTGATATAGGATGTTAGCATCTTTTCATACACTTACCTGCCATCTGCTTGTCTTTCAGGAAGTGACTGTTCAGATGTTTCGCCCATTTCCCAATTGGGTTGTTTGTTTTCTTTCTTTCTTTTTTTTTCTTTTTTTTTTTTTTAGATTTTATTGATTTATTTGACAGACAGAGATCACAAGCAGGCAGAGAGGCAGGCAGAGAGAGAGGAGGAAGCAGACTCCCCGCTAAGCAGAGAGCCCGATGTGGGGCTCGATCCCAGGACTCTGAGATCATGGCCCGAGCTGAAGGCAGACGCTTTAACCCACTGAGCTACCCAGGCACCCCATGGGTTGTTTGTTTTCTTAAGTTGAATTTTAAGAGCTCTTCATGAAAATTTTTTAAAAGATTTTATTTTTAAGTAATCTCTACACCCAATATGGGGCTCAAACTTACAACCCCAAGATCAAGAGTCACAAGCTCCACTGACTGATCCAGCTGCATGCCCCAACTCTGTATATTTTGAATAGAAATCATTTATTAGATATATATTTTACAATTTTTCTCCCCTAGTCTGAAGCTTGTCTTTTAATTCTCTAAGCCATAGACACTTTTGGACATGCATAATTTGAGAACAATCTCATGAGCTCTCCTTGAAGAAATCACTAGAGGATGAACTCGGGTCAACCATGGAATGACTGAGTGCATTTTAGTAAAAGGAAGGTAGTGGCGAATATATTTATCACACAACTAACACGAAAGTTTGGTGGTAGGGTCAGGAGACAGAAGGAGGGAAGGTGAAGATATAAGCTAATTCATTCATCTTCATAAAAAAAATTTTTTTGAGAAGGTGGATCATTTTCTGGGAAAACTTGTCAGAAAGATCCCAGAAGAGAGAAAAATAGAAACAGGGGCTTTTATAAAAGAAACACAGAAGTTTTCAACAAGTCACTAACTTCCCCTGAAGGATCCATATTCTGACAATTTCACAAAAAATTCTAACAGAGGAGATTTTGGGATAGTGGTCCAGGGCATGGAAAAAGAAGAGAAATCTCCAAATTATTTTAATTAAGTCAGTACAATTCCAATGCTTGATAAAAATCACACAAATATTGCCTGTCTGTTGCCCACTTGGCTGAACTGTAGCTGGGTGGGGGAACGTTTGGACACAGACGCACAGGAGTAAAGATGATGTGAAGACACGAGGGGAGACGACCGCCTGTGAGCCAGGGAGACAGGCCTGGGACAGAGCCTTCCTCACCGCCTTCTCGGACCCACAGATGACATGACACCTTGACCTTGGACTTCCAGCTTCTAGGACTGTGAAGAGTTACATTTCTTTCTTTCTTTCTTTTTTTTAAAGATTTTATTTATTTATTTGAGTTAGAGAGAGAGCATGCACGAGCAGGGGAAGCAGCAGAGAGAGCTGCTGAGCAGGGAACCCCATGACCTGAGCCGAAGGCTGATGCTGCACAGACTGAGCCCCCAGATGCCCAGGAATTACACTTCTGCTGTTCAAGCCCCCCAGCCTGTGCTACTCGCTCAGGGCAGCCCTAGCAAACAGAGATTGCTCTCCTCGGACGTGGATGCCCATAAAACACGCCGTCACCCCGGAAAAACCGCAACACCGCGAAATAACCAAACCCACCAACAAACATTCCTGTGTGCCCAAATTAGGACGAATTCGCAAAACTCCACAAGGGAGGACCACTTCCCGCAAGAGCCATAGTAACGAATTCCGGTTTGGGCAGACAAGGCCAGGGAGTGACGGGATCACTGCTTTGAACAGTGACACGCATTGAGTGATGGCCGTGAACTTGCCCCTCTCAGGACCCCTCTGGACCACCCCTGCAGCTTCTGGGCGGAGAAATTCCTTCTTTCCTGCTGCTGAAGACCCCATCCCATAAGGACCACTCTGCCCCAGCCAGAAGGCGGAGGAGGGCCTTTCCCATCAAACGAGAGCTTTTGTTGTATTTTTAGCGGTTTGTTTCTCTGTCCCAGAAAGGCCTGGGTGAAAGGAGCAGAAGTGGCTTTTAACTTTCACTTGGATTTTGTCATCTCTTTCTTCTTTTCCACGCCTTTTTCTGCCCGCTGGGGCCGAAGGCTTCCCTGCCATGGGTGACCGTGACCGCTGGGTGCTCCCACTGGCGTCCTCAGCAGGGGCCTCCATTTCTGCTTTTGTGCGGGGTGCGTGGGGGGAGAGAACAATTCACAAACATGAAACACCAAATGAGTTCTTTCAAATTCAATCCAATTGACAATGATTTTTTTTTTTTTTTTTTGATCTTGCAACTGGCATTCTTTGTCTTGGATCCTGTTCAGGAATGAAATGAAGACATTCTAATGTCCTTCACAAGAGGACAGTTGTGATGAAACAATATGGTTTGTTGTTCAAGGGAGGTGCTAAATCCTTAAACAAACAGGCCATTTGGTTCGCCTGATTAATTGTATTTTGATTGCAAACACCGAAGGACCTCAAAAAAATGGAGGATCATGTTCCCACTGGTAGAATAAAACCTTAGGTTTGTTTTAAGAACAGGCGAACTCTTCCTTATCAGCACTTTCTGGTTTGGGGGAGGGGCCGCGAGGAACACGTTTAAACCTAAATTAGCTTATTACAACACGTTAGAATCACTTAAAACAAATTCCACATCAGAACAACAAACCTACTGTGGTTTCCAATGGGGATGTTTGCATTTTTCTTTTTCTTTCTTTTTTTTTTTTTTTTTTTTTAAGATTTTATTTATTTGAGAGAGAGAGAACACAAGCAGGGGCATCAGCAGAGGGAGAAGCAGGCTTCCTGCCAAGTAGAGAGCCCGAGGCGGGGCTCGATCTCAGAACCCTGGGACCATGACCTGAGCTGAAGGCAGACGCTTAACGGACTGAGCCACCCAGGCGTCCCAGACATTTGCATTTTTCGTAAGTTATGCAGCTGCGTGTTTAAAAGAAAGTCATTTCCTCAAATCAATTGTAATGGCCAAGTTTTCATATCGGGGAGACCACCAAGGAGCCAACACCGATGCTGTCACACGAGGGTTTATTTGACAAGCTTAAGCTTGGGCCCAAGTATACGCCACACAGCGGAGTAGGGACGTGGACCCCGAGGCTAGTTCAGGCAGGGTTTTTGTGGGTCATTACAAGAGGCCTGGGGGGGAAGAGGAGAAGTTTCAGACTTTTCTGCAGTAAGCTGATTAGCTGTTGCTTGGGTGCTGCATGGTGGGGTACTTTCTTGGAACTAAAGCAGGGTGGGGGTTCCTGGAGCTAAAGTAAAGTAGGGGAAAGTTCAGCCCTTGGGCCTGAGATGGCTGCCCAAGCTGAGATGGCTCTACTCGTGCTAAAGCGAAACTCGAAACTCAGGTGGGATGGCCTTAATTTTCTCAGCCTCCACACAATGAAGACTTTTGGTCTTGCCATTTGTAAAAACACAGCTGGACCTTGAAGGCATTATGCTTAGTGGAAGAAGCCAGACGGAGAAAGGCAAATACAAAAAAAGTACTTTTCCTAAGAGAAAGGAAGCAAAAGTCTGGCAGGAGTTGCAGGGTGCATTGGGTCCTTTCGTGGGAAGGAAAGCCCAAGGGACCTCTTTCTACCAAGTTTTACAAGCTCAGAATTTAGAAACCCCACTGTCCTGGTTTCTGACCCCAAGGCCCACAGATCCTGGGATTGAACGGGGGAGAGAAACTATCACCCTAACCCTAACCCTTTTGATATCACGTGGCCTGACATCTTCGGGTCTTTGCAAACTTTTCACACATTGGTGATCCATCTGTCCCAGAGGAACCGGAAAGTGCAGGATTCCAGCTAGAGCAAGTGAACGCAAATGAAGAAATGATCAGAGGGAAAAAGTTGCCAATGATTGAAACCTTGTAGCTCTAAGAATGACCACGGACCGTTTATGAAGTCTGGCTTCTCTTCTTGGGAGGGAGACATGCTCTTAAAGAGTAGGTGAGTGGGGGACGCCTGGGTGGCTCAGTTGGTTGGACGACTGCCTTCGGCTCAGGTCATGATCCCGGAGTCCTGGGATCGAGTCCCGCATCGGGCTCCCAGCTCTGCGGGGAGTCTGCTTCTCTCTCTGACCTTCTCCTCGCTCATGTTCTCTCTCACTGTCTCTCTCTCAAATAAATAAATAAAATCTTTAAAAAAAAAAGAGTAGGTGTGTGACAGGAGAGTCTGGGTTCCCGCAGAAGCCTCCCACAGCCTCCCGCGGCTGTGACCATGAGGTGGCGCTGTCATCCCACGTCTTGGGAGCTGAGAGACACTGGGAAGACAGACCCAGTTTCTTCACGGTGAGAGTCCTGCCCTCCCCCGCAAAGGAACTGAGATGCCTCTAAGGGGGTTGGAAAGAAGTTTTACAGAAATGCAGGGGAAACCCCAGTTCTTCTGATACTCCTGGTCCCCAGGTGGGTGGAGGTGTCTTGTTCCCCCCACCTCCCACAGCAAGCAAATCTGTGACACCTGCTGGATGTCTACATGGAGGTGGCATCAGACCCTACAGGTCAGGGGCTCAGTCCCTCGAGGCTGCCCCTTTCTTCCTCCAGATCCAGCCCAAGCCCAGGACCACCCATGCCTCTGACCCCGGGCTTGAGATCTGAGGTTCCCACCATCCCCTGCCTGGGTTTGGCTGGTGAGTGACCATGGCTCACGGGACTCAGGGAAACACTTGCTCACAGTTCCCAGCTTATTAAAGGACGCAATGAAGGCCACGGGTGAGCAGCTGGAGGAGGAGGTGCACAGGGCGAGGTCTGGCAGGGTCCTGAGCACGGGAGCTTCTGTCCCCATGGAGCTGGGGTGTGTCACCCGCCCCCCACCCCGGTGGATGTGTTCCCCGGCCCGGAAGCCCCCAGTCCCTGACTATTATGGTTTTATGGAGGCGTCCCACATGGGCAGGATCGATTTTAACTGTTTCCAGCTCCTCTCCCCTCCCTGGGGAACAGGGGGTCAAGGCTGAAAACTCCAAGCTTCCGGTCCTGTCCGTCCTTCTGTGGGTCAGCCCCAGCCGGGAGCCGGCCAGGAGTCCACCCAGAGTCACCTTGACAGGACGAACGAGGCTTCCTGTGTTCTGGCCACTCAGGGGTTTACAAGGGTTTCAGGAGCCCTGTGTCAGGAAACGGGAGCAGGGGGGAATATATATATATATACACACACACATACATATACATATATATGTGTATATATATATGATCTCACACATGCATATCCAATTGCACAAACTGAACACATGTGCAACAAGAAACCCGATCTGGGAAGATTATTACCAGCCCCGGGAGGCCCATTTAATCAGGGCTGCCATCTGGGACTTCGAGCAGGATAGGTTAGTGTTGCCCCTTTTTGTCCCTGAGTAAATGGAACCCCCTGTTCGTGCTCCTTGACTCTGGCTTCTCCCGTTCTTTGCCCAGGGAGACAGTCCCCCAAATGTGTTGCCCACAGTGTCCCACCATGTGAAGACACCCCAGATAGTTATCCTTGGGCTGCCCGAGGGCATGTGGGGCGTTTCTTGCTTTTGGCTGCCGGGAAGAGTGCTGCCACGGACACTGAACATGTGATTGGTGAGAACAGGGGTGCATTTCTGTTGGGTTTACCCCTTGGCCTGGCATTCCTGGCTCATGTGTCCAGATTCAGCAGAAGGTGCCGAACAGACGGCCGCGTTCCAGTGCCCCCTGGCCAGGTGGGGGAGCTCAGGGGCTCTTCCTACCACGATCACACAAGAATGCCTCCTCTAACCGAAGTCCTCAGATCAACTAACATTTCTATTTTTTTTTAAAGATTTTATTTATTTATTTGACAGAGAGAGATTACAAGTAGACAGAGAGGCAGGCAGAGAGAGAGAAAGAGAGGGAAGCAGGCTCCCTGCTGAGCAGAGAGCCCGATGCGGGACTCGATCCCAGGACCCTGAGATAATGACCTGAGCCGAAGGCAGCGGCTTAACACACTGAGCTACCCAGACGCCCTCAACTAACATTTCTTGAAAGCCTCCTGTGTACCCGGTGCTGCTCCAAGTGGTGGAAACCCAGCACAGTGCAAGACCGCCAAAGGTCCTACGTCTCTGTGGTTTGGGATCTCAAGGGTCCTGTGGGGTCCCGTCCACACAGCATGTAGGGCGGATGCCCGGGACAAGAGGGAGCCCGGGACGGGGAGATGTGGTCTCCCCAGGGCCTCTGAGGCTGGAATTCAGCCTCCCCTTCTCCACCCATGATTTCTGCCCAAGTCCCTGCAGGGCGGGGTAGAGCGAGCTAACAAAGGATGGGGACGCTGGTGGATGGATGCACCCCTGCATCCCACGCCCCAGCCCCACACCCCAGGGATGCATAAGCCGAGGGCATCGCCTACTGCACCCTGACTCTACCACCGGCTTGTGAGTGACTATAGGGAAGTCGTTCGACTTCTCTAAACCTCAGTCTGCTCTTCTCCCCAGGCCATTATTAGGCTCTACTGAAGTCATGGGTGCAGGGAATGTCCTCCGAGGCCTGGCGCATGACGAGCTCCCGACAGACGTTGAGCTATTACGACTGTGTTATTACGTAGTAATGCGTCAGGTGCATTCTTTTCCTCCTGGAGATTCCATCTGACTCAGTAATATTTACAGTGACTTTTATATTAAAACAAACGCAAATGCATGACAATGGACACTAGACGGTGTGGCAAGAGATCCAGAGTCTGCTCGGCTCTGATGTCCGCGGAAAGCCGGGAGGCTGAGGTTTCAGACTGGGGTCCCCAAGGGCAGCCGAGCTGCTGAGCCACTGGCTTCTCCAGAAAACCCGCCCTGAACGTCCTCCTTCATTGCAAGGGAGCGTGCGTGTCTCTGACAGGCCTGTCCCCATTCGTTCCTGTACTCCCTGCACGGGCGCTGAGCTGTGCGCCTCGGGCATCCGGCGTCATCACCGGGACCCTGTCGGTGCATTCGGCCCACAGGATCTTGTGGCCACATTGAGAAGACAGAAAGCACCATGGTTTGAAGACTCCAGGAAGGTTCCCAGGGATGGTCATGCTCCCAGCTTCTTTGACATCTTATGTCTTTAATACCCCCAAGGGCGTGGGCAATTCCAGCCATTGCGGCTCCTGGCGTCCTTGTGACCCCGTGGGAGCGTCTGTGTCCCCTTAGCAACACTTACCCCCCTCCTTGTCCTCAGGTGAAGGTGGTGAGTCAGACAGGGGTGTCCTGATCCCGGGGGACGGTCCAAACCGCTGGGGGTTTCTGGCATGGAGGGGCTCTGTTGGAGGTTGTAGGGGCGGACTCCTATCTGAACTCCCTGTCACAGTGCCCCCACACCCTGAAATGCAGGGGCCTGGGAAGGAGACCCAGCCTGGGCTGGTAGGGCCAGTGTCCAGGGAGGGGCTGGCTTGGCAGGAGCTCTCGGGGACCAGGGTGAGTGTGAGTCACCCTGAACCCCATCTACACCTCAGGGCCCAAAAGGCACCTCACACCATGTCCCAGTTCGGGCTTTTTCCTGTTCCTTCTTCCACCTTGCTGATGAATCCATGCCTCTTCTGTCTTCCTGCCTCACTCAACCTACCCACTTTTCCAGCCACGCCCAAGGTCCCCTTGTTCTGCCCTCAGTCAAGGTCTTCCTCTGAGACCTACCTGTGGTCCACTTCTCCCCACTGTCACTGCCTCCTCCTAGTTCTTCCCCATCACATTGCTTGTGCACCCTAATGTCGACGTGAATTGGTTTAAAAATATTTAATTAATTAATTTGACAGAGAGTGGGGAGAGAGCGAGCGAGCGCAAGCAGGGGTAGGGAGAGAATCTGCAGCAGACTGCGATTAGCAAGAAGCCTGGCACAGGGCTCGGTCTCTTGACCGTGAGATCACGACTAGAGCTGAAACCAAGAGCTGGATGCTCAGCCGACGGAGCCACCCGGTGTCCATCAAGGTGAATTTTTTTTTAAGATTTTATTTATTAATGTGTCAGAGAGAAAGAGAGAGAGAGAGAGAGCTCGAGTGTGCATAAGAGTGCAGCAGGCAGAGGGAGAAGCAGATTGTGCTGAGCAGAGTCCAGTGCAGGACTTGATCTCAGGACCCTGGGATCATGACCTCAGCCAAATGAGCCAAAGGCAGACGTCTAACCCACTGAGCCACCCAGGTGCCCCCTCAGAAACATTTTAAACACTCGATGTATTTTATTTAAATACATTAAATAATAATTTAAATATTTCAAACTTCATGTATTGTATTTAAAAGTGCCTGACCCAGCAAACATGACCTAAGCCAATACGTTAAATTATTAAATATTCATAATGAGTCTCCAGGTCTCTTAAACAATTCCAAGACTGTGACAGATGCCGTCAGATTATTTTACACCTTTCGACTGAAGCCACAAATCTAAACTCAAGTATTTGGTTTTAGATTTTATCTTGATATCCCAAGGCTCACTTCAAATTCTTTGGTGTACAAAATTCCCTCACACACTATAACACCAAACACGGACCGCTCTCACATTTAACACAGAACCGTTAATAGCATGTGTTTGGTTTACTCTGTCATTTATGCCTGAGTTTCAAATCTTCCTGGGCTTCCGATGTATTTCCCTGGAGGAGAGCCTCACCGTGCCGTGTCACCCAGGGCGGAGGCATCTTACTGGTCGGAGCTCTGAGGCTGGGAGAAGGGGCCTGGAGCCGCAGGGAGAAGTTCTGAGCCCCTGCTCTAGCTGCTAAAATAGGATTCGAGTTCCAGCTCCCATGCCCTGAATCTCATGTCACCCAGTGCACATTTTATGCGGTCAGATTTGAGTAGATGGAATTCTGCGCAATGGAAGGGTTGAGAAGACCTTCTCGGGCTTGATTGCTGGGCTGAAGATGGATTCCTTTACCTTCCATTCATTCATTTCAGACCCAGCCCTGCCAGGAACCCGCTCAGTGCTTGATAGACTCGGCCACCGCTGACCCCATGTTCCTCAGGACGACTTGCATGTTCAAGGACAGACCCTTGAATTTCACTGGTCTGTGTTCACCCGTAGGCAGACAGTCAGAAAGAGTTGTGGAAGACTTTATCTGAGAATAATGGAAAAGTCTGAAATGGACATGCTCTGCATGTCTTGTTTTTGGGTTCTTCCCTCACTTTCCATGGCATTTCCCAACATGGGGGCGGTAGGAGGTAAATGCTCTGGCAAAGACAGGTCTGGAAGTGGCTGATTCTACTCTCTTACCCCAATGGTCATTTGACTCTGCTGTTCTTGGATGAAGGCAATTTCTGCAGGAAGCTGGAGCGCGTGCACCACTGGAGTGGCGTCCCCCAGGGTTGAATGTAACAGCTGATGAGTGCGATCCTTGCTCATCCTTGTTTCTTTGTAGGTGACTTTTCTCCCTCTCCAGCAGCTTCCGGAACTTTCTCTCTGTCCCCGGGATTCTGAAATTTCACGACGGTACGTGTTGGGTCATTCTTCAGTGGAAAGCTGAGCCATTCATAGCTTATCTGAAATTGGAGCATTTTAATTTTGACATTTTTAATGTTAATTAAAAAATTAAAAAACATTTAATTTAACATTTTAATTCTAACAAACTTTCTTGCATTATTTCTTTGGTAACTTTCCTGCTTCGATTTCCTGCTTTTCCTACTAGAACTCCCATGAGGGGGAGGTTGGCTCCCCACGCTGGTCCTTTATGTTACCTGTGGAGGTCCTATGGGGCTAATTACAGAAGACCCTGTTCTCCTGCAAAGATTCAAACCAGCAGAGAATGTTCGCTTTATTGCTGATCAGCAGTGAAAGGTAGATTTGGCTTAAAACCTAACATCAAAACCAAGGAACCAACAAAACAAAACAAAGCAAAGCAAACCTTAAATCAAAAGGACTATTTAAGATTTCATCCAAAAACTACGCAGCCCTGTCGGCCCTGTGGCCAGGTGCCCCCACCCCCGCTGTCCCGGGCAGAGGGCGGATTACACGGTGGGTGGAAAGCAGCTCCCCAAGGCAGGCTTTCTCCCTGGCGTGGGAGTGAGGGGCTGGGGGAGGTGCAGAGACTTTCCCTGCTGAGAAATAACCACAGAAACATGAGGCCAGGGAAAAAAGTCTCCCAGTTTAGCTGTTTCCTCATTTTTTTCTTTTTGACTTTGTCTTTTCGGTCATTCTAGCTCCCTTTCTCTCCCTCTCTTTTTCTGGAACTTTCTGAAAATGTATCTCTCAAAGCTCCTACTAACAACTTTTTAGTTAGTAGCAATATTATTATCATTTTTTTTTTTATTTTTGAAAGATCTTTCTTGCTCTCTGAACAAGTATCTGGAATAGAAGGTACTGGAAATTCTGGTTAATCCACGATGTGGGTTCAAGAGGAACCCAAGAGGAAAATAGATATGAGAAAGTGACACACACAAGGGGAAACCCAAGTGATTAGCGCAGAGAGGAGGAAGTGTCCAAGTCCCCTCTTCTCTAGAAATGTGGAAAAAGAAAGCAGGAGGACAGCAGAATACTGGCAGCAGCTGGGAAGTTGTGATTCGTTAAATTGACCCTGGGTGGACTTTGCAGGGAAGGTCTCCTCCAGAGCCACCCAGGAACATGATGAAGCCTTTATAGCAGAGAGAAGACAGAAAGATAATTTCTGGCTTATTAATATTCTCATAGAAGGAGCAGGGATGGACGGTGCTCTGAGGGGGTGTGTAAGGGAGGCAGAGGACCAGGCAAGCAAAGAAAGGGAGCAAAGACTACTACTACAAAAAAATAATACTGTGGATACAATCTCATAAATACAAAAAAGTGCCTGTGCTTGGAACGAGGCGGAGGAATTGTCTGGGACCCAGTGATTTCATTCTTGGATATGGTTCCAGGAGAACTTCTCGTGTAGGTCTTCATGGGAGCATCATGAGAACCTTGACCGCAGTGGTGGCCAGGGGTAGGAGACATTTTAGGGTTCATGACCGGGGCATCGCGGAAATAAACCGTGACGGATCCATGCCAGTGCCTACCACGCATGGGTTCCTGGCAACAAGCCAGATGTACAAATAGCAACATGGACAGATCTTAGACATTTGTTGCTGGGTGAAGAAGCTTAGGAACAAAAGGTTTATGGGAGATCCGATTACGTCTAGAGCAGAGACACACAAAAGCCACTCTGTGTTTTAGAATGCTTCTTACTGAGACATAGAAACGCTTTGTGTTACCTATGGATACATAACACACCAGCCCCAATGTCAGTGGCTTAAAATAAAGGACTACGCATCATTTCTTAAGATTCTCGGAGGCCAGAAATTTGGGCAGGGCGAGGCCTGGTGGCCCACATTGTATTGTCCTGGGGTTACACGCTTGGGGGCACTCAGCGGTTGGGCGGGGCTGGGCTGGGAGCTCCCAGAAGTCCCTGGGCCTCAGGGCTCCTCTGTGTGGTCTCTCTCTGTCTCTCTGTCTCTGTCTAGCAGGAGAGCAGGACTTTCTTAAAGCCCGTGGCTGGTGTCCAAGACTGAAAGCTGAACCTTCCGGGTCTCTGAAGGCTTGGCCCAGAACTGGCAAGAGTGTCCCTTCTAGCACTTTCTACTGGTCACGGCAAGTCATGCCGTTAGCTCAGATGCAAGGGGAGGGAAAGCAGACTCTAGCTATGGATGGGTGGTGGGACTTGCATGTACGGCAGGGGAGGAAGCTGACGGCCACCCTCTTCGGACACTGTCACATAAGCAAGCGCGCCATTTTGGCTGCCTGTGGAGAGTAGAATTGGTTTGGGAAACTGGATGGAGGACGGAAAGTAGGACAAGAGATGGGAGAAGATGGCGTATCATGAACTCAGGAGTAATAAAACAGGATTCCATAACCCAAATTAGAAAAAACCAACCCAAAAAAGGACAAGACCATATGAAACCTTCAGAATGTTTATGTCGACTTTTGGTAAATTAAGATGCTGACTTTCAAACAGGGAGAAAGAGAAGGAGGCAGAGGATGTCTCTCATGGTCCTTGCTCTCTCTTCCCAGGAGGGGGTATGGGGATCGAACCCTGCAACTCGGAATCAGTTCCATTGAAGTGTGTGGCCAGTGAGGAACCCTCCATGTCCACATGGCTGTCAGTCAACCTTGGCCTACAGCAGAAAATCCACTTGGTGTGCTCTTACCTAAATCTTGGAACATGGGGCGCATGGGTGGCTCGGTGGATTAAGCCTCTGCCTTCGGCTCAGGTCTTGATCCCGGAGTCCTGGGATCGAGTCTCACATCGGGCTCTCTGCTCAGTGGGGAGACTGCTTCCTCCTCTCTGTCTCCCTCTCTGCCTACTTGTGATCTTGATACTCTGATCAAGTAAATAAATAAAATCTTAAAATAAAATAAAATAAATCTTGGAACGAAAACCACAACCTGCCAAGACCGGGGACTCCCAGCAGTGTTTTCCAGACTTCGAGTAGTGGCCTGGGAAACTCCCTTCAGCTGGTCATGAACTAGGACGCAAGGAGCAAAGGTAACATTGCTGGACGGAAACCCTCCTGTCAATAACGTGAGACTCCGTTCTCTCCCTCATTCCTGCCGTAAGTACTCGTTGAGTGTCCACCATGAACTAGGAGATTCAGAAGAAAGTAAAACACACAAGTGTGTGTGCCTGTGTCCTTCACGGAGGGTTACTGTGTGTGTCAGAAAGTTACCACCAGAACACACAGGCACCTCATTCCTTTTTCAGCACGAAGGCTTTGTTGAAGAGGAGAAACTCTGCCCTTGGCCAGCAGCCGTTGGGCAAGGGTCAGAAGGTTCATGTTGCCAGGGCCACGGAAGGGGCTTGGTGAGGTCGGATCCCTAGGCCCAGGGAGGGCTGCCTCCTGCCTCCTCCCCGCAAGCTCCGGGCACTCGAGGAGCTTTATTCCCGGGAGAGCGAGGTGACCCCGCCCAGAGTTGGGGAGCCTGGCTGCAGATCCCTCATGTTGGGCAAGAGCAGAGAACCGGCCCCTTGGATCCTTGCTGGGGACATCTGGAGACACCAGCAATAACGGGAAATCCGGGCACAGAGAGGGAGAGCGGGGGAGGGGCAGGGGGACAGGTGACCTGCACCCCAGCCCCTCCTGGCCTGGACCCCTCCGAACTGTGTGGTGAGGAGCGAGGTGGCCGTGAGGGTGGGCGGGGCAGGCCAGGAGACCCCTTTCTCTAGGAAGAACAGAGACCGTCGTGTCCCCCGCCCCCGCCATGCTTTGCCCGAGTTCCAACCCTGTTTCCACTTCTGTTTACTGTCCAAAGTCCTGGGGGCAGGAAACGCCAGGTTAGAACCACTCGGACGCCAGGACACACGGGCTCAGGGACCTCACGGGGACGGCCCCTCCTGGTGCCACCTGCTCCACTTCTCGCCCTAGCCCCTCCTCGCCCTGGGGCCCAGGCCACCCGAGGGACCCAGGAGTCAGTCCTCCGCACCTCTTACAGGTAACCTGGGCTGGGCGGCCGGTGGGGCTGGGGATATCAGGTAATGAGGAGACCCTAGTTCGGGGACGGCGGGAGCTGGATGGAGGAGGGGGTGGTTCGGTCCGTGAGAGTATGGAAGGGAGGCTCCTGGCCATGTCAAGCCCTGAGCAGTCTCCTGAGAAGGATCAGGCCCAGCTGTATTTCCGCCCCAAACTGACCTCCCCCTTTTGACCCAGCCCAGGTGGTGGCCTCGGCCTGCTCACCTCCAGCCCTATCATCGGCCTCTCCCTGAAGCAGCCTTTTAGCACAGGCCTCAGCTCCGAGCTCAGCCCCTGCAACTAGAGCCTCAGTCCGAACCAGCTCCAGCCCTGGGCCCGGCATGGCCATCCGGCAGCCGGACACCGAGGACAATGACCAGCAGCTGCCTGGAGGGGAGGGCCCGGGCCCGCGTGCGCACAACCCCAGGAGAGGAGACCAGTTCTACGTAGGTAAGTGTCCGTTTCTGGGGCTTTGCTCCCCTCCGTCTGGCTGTGGATCGCTCTCTGTCCCTCTGAGGTCACATTCAGGTGAGACAAGGCACAGGGCTTCTCTAGGTAGAGGAGGCCTGTCTCCTCTGCTGGTCCCCTGACCTCACCTTCCTCTCCCTTGGAGATCCAAGGGAAAGGTGTTTGCCCTGAGGGTCAGGGCACACTGGAGGCTGGAGATGACGATGACTCTGTCCTCCTTCCTCCCAGCCTGAGCAGCGTGTGTGCACGTGTGTGTGCATGTGTGTGCCGTGTGTGCGCACATATATGTGCACGTGTGTGCGCATGTCTGTGTGTGCAAGGAAAGCACGTGCAGGCAGGACAGTGTGTATGTGGGAAGGTTGGTGGATGGGGGAGGGGCACAGAGAGTTCCCAGGAGACCCCCACTCCTCTAAGCACCCTGCCTAGATCCTTCCCTAGCCAAGTCCCGAAGGAAGGCTCCAAGTATCTAGGAAATGTTTTCCGGCAAGAGAGATCTGGGCTGAGGGGCAGGAGCCAGGAGCCTGGGAGGGGGTCTGGTGATGGAGTGAGGCTCCATGGAGACCAGGGGGTTGGGGCTCCGAGCTTAGGGCGGGGGGTTGGTTACCCTGGGTTGGGAAGGGGGCCCTCATGCCCGAGGCTGGCACACAGCAGGAGGGTTGGTACTGCTGTAGGGGCGGGTGGGTGCTGATTAGGGTGAGGTAAGCAGGGGGGCCAGGCATTCTCACCCACAGCTTCTCCTTTCCCAGGGAGTGAGCCAGGGGCCACATGAGTCACTCCCTATGTGTCCTCAGTGCCCGCGTGATGCCTGGTATGTGGTTAGCTCTCGGAATGATGTCGGATCTTCTGAGGGCGAGAGGATTCACAGTTTAAGCAGGAGGCTTGGACAGAGTCAAGAGGTTTTGGATTTCACAGAGCGGGGAGAGCTCACCCCAAAAGACCCGATGGGCCGCAAGGCAGGAGACTGGGGCACCTGATTTTCCAAGACAGGCTTCTGCTTTTCCCAGCACTTGAGAAGCCTGGGCTTTCCACCAGTATGGAAATGTTTCAGCCACTGTTTCCTCAAAACCCCTTTTTTTGCCCCCCCCCCCCCGCTCCTTCTCCTTCCAGAAATGTAATTATGCTGGGATTCATGGCCCCAGAGTTCACGGATGCTCCCTCTGTTGTTTTTAAAAATCTTTTCTCTTTCATTGTTTCTTTTTAGATAGTTGCTATTGCTGTGTCTATGCTGACGTCTAACCGTCCACTAATGCTACTCCATGTATTTTCCATTTCAGACATTGTAGTTTTTAAGCCTAGAAGTTCAACCTGGGACTTTTGAGTATCTTCCTTGACTTGTACATGTGTTTTTGAACAACATACAATTACAATGTCTGTTGTAAAGTCCCATGTCTGCTAATTCTCACACCTGTGTCCATTCTGGGTGTTTTGATACATTTATTAACCTTCCCAGTACCAGCTGGGTTTTCCTGTTTCTTTGCATGCCTGGTAATCTTCGACTGTGGGTTAGACATTGTGAATTTTACCGCTCTGTGTGCTAGATATGTTTGTATCCCTCTAGATACTCTCCAGCTTTGTTTGGGGTGCCGTCAAGCAACATGGAATCAGGTTGATCCTTTTTGTTTTGCTTTTATGACTTTTTTTTTTTTTTAAAGAAAAGCTGTTACTTTTTTTTTTAAGTTTATTTAACTTTTTAAGTAATCTATACACCCAAATTGGGGCTTGAACTCATAACCCCAAGATCAAGAGCTGCACGCTCTTCCGACTGAGCGAACCAGGTGCCCCTGTTTTTATGATTTGTTAGGTGGTCCGAAGCTCCCCCATAGCACCTTTCCCTGACCTGTATGAGTGTGAGGCTCTGTTCCCCAGCCCTTCTGGGTTGGTTTTGTCCTGGCTTGGGATAGTTTTGCTGACATGCTTGTGTTGGTCAGTACTCAGCAGTTCCTTGGGATGGGGGGAGCCCTCTGTAGACCTCCCCAATTCTATGGGCAGCTCTCTCCTCTCTGACACACTGTCCCATGACCTCTGCCACTGTGGTCTCCCCAGACTCTCAGTTCCATTTCCTCAGCTCGGGGAGTCTGCGGGGCTCTGCTTGGATTTCCCTCCCCGCTGCCCAGCTGGAAACTTTCCCCTAGCAGTGGCCAGGGGACCATCAGGCTTATTGGGTTGTCCCCCATCTCTCAGGGATCCATGCCCTTTGTTGCCTGCAGTTCAGGTGTCTTGAAAAAGATGGCTTCTCGTAGTTGTCTGGGTTTCTTGTTGTTCTTGTTTTTTTGTTTTGTTTTGTTTTTGTTTTTGTTTTGGTCTCAGTTGTTTCTGGTGGAGAGGGTGATCTAGCCTCCATGTTTCCATGTCTGGCAGAACCTTTCACCTTCCAACTTGTCTGGCCAGTGCTTTTTATGTGTGACCTCATTTTGTTCTCCGGACAGTCCAATCAGGTCGCTACTCTTTTACCCCCATTTTGAAAAGCTGTGGTAAGAATACCCAGCATGAGTCCTGCTGCCTTCACCAGCATCTCTGTGTGCCATAGAACCTGGTTAGAGACAATGCGGGTGTTAAGGATGGAGCGGTGGAGGTCTGGACCTTCCTCATTTTGCATAACCAAAACTTCATACCCATAGAACAGCGACTTCTGTCTTCCCAGACTCTGTCTGTGAGTCTGGCTATTTTATTATTTTTAACTTTTATTTAATTTTTATTTTTTTAAAAGATTTTATTTATTTATTTGACAGACAGTGATCACAAGGAGGCAGAGTGGCAGGCAGAGAGAGAGGAGGAAGCAGGCTCCCTGCTGAGCAGAGAGCCCGATCCTGGGATCATGACCTGAGCCAAAAGCACAGGCTTTAACCCACTGAGCCAGCCAGGTGTCCCGAGTCTGGCTAGTTTAGATACTAGAAGTGGACATGAGAAGATTTGAGGCACCAAACGGTCGAGTGACTTGCCCATGATCCCAGAGCCAGTTGGTGGCACGGCTGGGCTCAACCAAAGGAGGTCTGGCTTCAGAGTGGAGGTGCGGGCGGCCTGGAATTGGGGTTTATAGATCATAGGTCAGGTTGGGAAGCAGGGCAGCGGCAGCGGGACACGGCTGAGAGAACGGTCGGACTCAGCCACGGGGCCCTGGCTGGGTGGGGAAGACTGTGGTCAGGGTGGGCTTCTGCATGGAGAGATGCGCGGGGAGGAGAGGGTGTGAAGGGAAGGGTGTGCACAGGGGAGGCTGTGCGCAGAGAGGGGAGCAGGCAGTGCATGTGTCAGAGACATGGTCTCTCTGCGTCAACGTGGGGCCCGGCTGTGTGATCAGGTCCCAAAGCGAAGGTGGCAGAGGCCGTTTGGGGGGCCACGAGTGTGGCCACTCAGTGACTGTGTGCACGGCACTGAGTGTGACAGCGAGATGAGAGAAGCATGTGCACGTGTGTGTAGGGGTCGAGGTTCCAGTGGCCGAGGGCAGGGAGAGGCTTCTGTGAGGAGGCTGAGGCTAGAGGCGAGAGCTGGCCACAGAGCTGGGGGTTCTGGAGGCCCCAGGGCAGAGGGAATTGAGGGGAGACAGGGCAGGGGTGGGAAGGCGGATCCTGGGGAGCGGTGTGCAGCTGCGGCGGAGTGAACCGCACGGAAGGGATGAGGGGTGTGTTGTGCTTTGGGAGTGTCTGAGGGGCCCTGGCATGGACTGCAAGAAGAACATGGTGCCGGCCTCTGGGGCCTCCAGGTGTGGCGCGGGCTTTGCACACAGATGATGTGAGTATCGTGGGCCATGAACTTTGTGTTGTGCACACCTGTGTTGGTGTGTGTGCATGTCTATGTGTGTGCAAATGCACGTGTGTGTGATGCCTGACCCTTGGGGTCAAAGCCCTGGGACTCTGCCACAAGTCGCACCTCTCCCCAGTCTACTTTCCTGCTATCCATGCGGGCTGTGCTTCCTCAGACTTCTGGCCCCTGGGTGCTCCCATATGTCCCCTCTTGGGATTCCCGGCTCCCCAGGGCCCTCTTCTGACACCCCTTGCCTTGCAGGGAGGCCTCGGGGCCCTGCCCTTCTGCAGCGCGTCTGCTCCACGTTCCGACTCAGTCTGCTCGTCCTCGGGTTCAACATCCTGCTGCTGGTGGCCATCTGCGTGATTGGGTCCCAAAGTGAGGGTCGCAGGGGCCAGCGGGGCGGGGGGAGCGGAGTGAGAGGGGTCCAACAGCTCACAGAGCTCAGAGAGGAGCGGAAAGGGGCAACGCTGGGACACCTTGGGGGTGATAGCGCTGGGAGGGGTGGCCATGGACAGGCTGGAGCTGTCCAGTGGGACTAGCCCTCCTCTCTTTGTCCTGTTCCCTGTCTCCTGGCCAGGAGCACAGCTGCAAGAGGAGCTGCGGGTCCTAAAAGAAAACTTCACCCACTTCTCCAACGGGGTCCTGTCGGAGATCAGCACCCTTCTCTTCCACGGTGCGTGGGGCTTCCGTGCCGCAGCGGCTGCAGCTTATCTGCACGCGTGGTTTTGCAGCGCTGCATGCTGGGCGCCTGCGTGGGGTCTGCAGGAGGGGTGTGTGCGGGCTGCCTGGGCCATCGGGAACCCAGCCTGAGAAGTGGGGCAAGGTTTCCAGGGATGCTGACCCCTGGGTGGACGGAGTTGGAAGGATGACTAGGCGGGTGAAAACCATGGGGGTTGGTGCCAGGTAAAGGGAACAGAATCCACAAAGCCAGGAGGTGAGAAAGCCCACCCTCCATTTCAGGAGTGTGACCCCTTGTGGCATGGCAGGGGCGAAGGGGTGAGGGCCGGGCAGAGAGGCGGGTGAGGGCAGGTTTCCCAGGCGGGCACTGCGCTAAGCAACGAAGCGAGGCTCTGTACCGAGAACACGGGGACCTGCTGCAGAGGCCCCCGAGGGTTGGGGGCGAGTGGGGAGGCCGGGGGCGGAGGGTGGGGCGGCCTCCCCAGGTGCTCGGGTGGGCAGGATGCAGGGGAGTGAAGGAGGCAGAGGTGGGAGAATGGATGAGCCTTCCTCCTCCTCAGGGGGCAGTGCCGGTCAGCAGCTGACCTCTCTGGAGGCCAAGCTGGAGAAGCAGCAGAAGGATCTGAAAGCAGGTCAGAGACACCCCCCCCCCCACCGGTGTGTGCACCCCGCGTGTCCCAGTCCCAGGCCGGCTCGCCCTGTGGGGTGGGGTCCCAGCAGGTGGGCTCCGCAGCACCCGCATCCCGCCCCCCCACCGTGCCGTGCCCTAGATCACGCTGCCCTGCTGCTGCACGTGAAGCACTTCCCGGTGGACCTCCGCATCCTCACCTGTCAGATGGCCTTCCTGCGCAGCAACGGTAGGGACGGAGGGGACCCACGCCGCAGTACGCCTGCGCCCGCCGCCACTGCGTCTCACCTCCCTGTCCCCGCCCCCTGTCCGCCAGGCACACAGTGCTGCCCCGTCAACTGGCTGGAGTACGAGGGCAGCTGCTACTGGTTCTCCCACTCCGGGAAGACGTGGGCCGATGCGGAACGGTACTGCCGGCTGGAGAGCGCGCACCTGGTGGTCATCAACTCCCGGGAGGAGCAGGTGGGCCGGGCTCAGGCTGCTTTCTTCCCGGTCTCTAACCAAAGGGATAGTCGGGAGTTCATGGTGAAGCCTCGGCTGACTCTAGCATGTGGGATATTGTTAAGGCCAAGAGCTCAGGGCAAAGGGGCAGGAGCCAGGTGAGCAGGTGACCTGAGGCAGGCGGGGATGGCGTGGGGGGGGGGGTCAGAATTCCAGAAGCAACGAGCTGCAGGGCCGTGGGCTTGGGTGGAGAGCTCAGTCCCTTCGTGCTGGATGTGGGCGAGTGGCCCCTGGAAGCAAGGGACGCAGTGGGCTGGATTCCCAGGGACACGCCTACCTCGGATTACTGGGTCCCTCCAAAGCGTTCCAGGTCTCCCCTGCCCATGGCCACCACCGGCCACAAGCCTGAACAGCAGAGTTCACAGGGGACAGCCTAGCTGTTAGGATAACAGGGGGCATTTTTTCAGAAAAGGAGGATGTGATGGTAACAGTGGCTGAGGCTTTGCTCTGTGCCAGGCACTTTCGTAAAATAACCCGTAACCCTCATGGCCCCACGGGGGCGGCCACTCTTACCCCTTCGAGGGAGAGAGACATGAGGGGACCAAGGAAACTGTGTGTGTGTGTGTGTGTGTGTGTGTGCACGCGCACGTGATTTCTCCTGCGGGTTGTGAATACGTTTGGTTTCTGATTTTTTAAAAACCGAAGCCTCTTCTCTTTTAATAGATGTGTCTTTCATTTGCATTCGTTTTTAACAGGCATGTTTCATCTCCAGCCTGTCTTTTTCTTCTTCTTTTTTTTCCCCCTGTCGATATTCTTTTCTTTTCTCGCCTTTGCTGTGTGAGATGTGTTCTTTTTGTTTTCTCCCCTACGATATGTTGAACTAGATGTAGCTTGTTTTGGGCCATACTAGCGATTACTTCGATCATTTTAAAGGATGGGCTGAAATGTATCGGCTTCCGAAAATCGAACAGTTCATACAATTTTCCGTACGAAAGATGAGGAAACCAGTCCTCGTGTGTTCTTCATGGGTCTCCTGCTTTTTGTTTGTTGGTAAGGTGGCTCCAGGCCCAGTCTGGGCTGGAACTCATGACCCTGAGATCAAGAGTGGCTCGCTTTAGTGACTGAGCCAGCCAGGCGCCAGCCTTGTTTTTTTTTTTTTAAAAACGTAGATGTGACTGACATAGAACACGGAAGTTCAAGGGAACAGTGTGTTGGTTTGATACTCGTGTTGCAACAGAATCACTCCAGCACCATCCGCTAACACCCTTAGCCCATCTCAGAATTCTTACTTTTTTAGTGCAGAAAGCAATGAAGATCTAGTCTCTTAGCAACTTTGAAGTTTATCATGCCTCCTTCTCTTCTCTGAGATTCCGCAAGCATTTTGCCCGAGTAGTTGGAGTCTTTTCTGTCTCTGAATCTCATTAGCCTCGCCCAGATATATCTCCGTGTTGCACCTTCTCTCTGCGGTTTCCCTCCAGGGCCAGAAGTATCCTCTAAATTAGTAAATGTAGGTTTTCTAAATTCTCAAATATAATTTTACTTATTTTATTTTTTAAAGAATTTATTTATTTATTTGACAGAGAGAGAGATCACAAGCAGGCAGAGAGGCAGGCAGAGAGAGAGGAGGAAGCAGGCTCCCTGCTGAGCAGAGAGCCCGATGCAGGGCTCGATCCCAGGACTCTGAGATCATGACCTGAGCCGAAGGCAGAGGCTTTAACCCACTGAGCCACCCAGGCGCCCCTCAAATATAATTTTAAATACTTGAACATTTTTCTCTTGTGCGGTCTCTTGGATGAATGGGTCATCCAGACGTTGTTCTGCCATGTCCTGTCCACAGCCACCAGCCTGCGCTTCTTTCTCTGTCCCTCTGTGCTGTAGTCCTGTCCTCCAGCCTGTCGTGCACACCCCAGACTCTGCTTTCTGCTGAGTCCCTGGGCTTTTTCGCGTGGCTCAAATCTTTCTCTTGGGTTTTGCTTCCCTTCCCTTATCATTGTGTTCTCTTTCTTCTTGGATGTCTTCTTTGATATTTTCTATCATCCGTCTCCTCTTTGATTTTGTGTAAGTTTCCTGATCATCCCTGCCCTCGCCATGCCACCATTTTATAAATGGGCACAATTCTTTCTTGCCTGTTACTTACCCAGGAATGGGGAAGATGAATTCTCCAGGGCCATCTTCTCCGATACCTGGCACTATTTAATCCCCCCACCTCTGTCTTCACCACAGAGAGCTGGATAGCCCCCGGAAGTTTGGTGATTTGTACTCTGTTCAGCTCTTCAGCTGCAGGGGTGATGGGAAGAGGGGGTGGGGGCAGCAGGTGGCAGCAAATAGAATATCTGGTCTCTGGCATTCTCCCTCCGGCTCTGTTGAGTCCTCTGAATTTTTGAGCCAGGCCCGCCAGACTCTGAGGGTCGCTCTTTGGGCACAAAACACTGTCCTGTTGGCAGGATTCTAGAATTCGAGGGTACTGCCACACCTGTGCTCCGGTGAGGTTGTCCGGGATCATGATCGGATCTCTAGGAAGTGAATGGAATTGGGAAATTTCCCCCCAAATGGGACTGCAGACCCTGTACACGCCGTCCAAGGGAAGGGCTTGGCTTGTATGTTAGTCAAGCCAAGCATGGTTTCCTCTATACCCTCCCACTGCTACCCTCCCACACCCTGGGACTTCAGTCCCTTCTGTAAGAGAAAGCCACATGGGGGTGTGTTGTCCTTGGGGGTGTGTGCATGAGTCCTGGGGGGTGTCTCAGAGATCTCCTCCGCCACCACCACACTGTCCTCGCACATTGCCAGCAGACTGTGGACCCCAATGTAGCCAAGTCATAATGGGGCTCTGGGCAGCGGGTCCAAGCTTGGAAGCCCCCGCCCGGCAAAACTCCAGAGAGCACAGCTACCCAGAGAAGCCAGACCAGGGGCACCTGCCCTTGAGAGGCGAGCGAAGCTGAGATCCACAATGGGTTCTGGAGTTCGTGGGAGCAGCAGGGGCCAGAGTCAGGACTCCAAGAGTTTGAGGTCATGGGCAGAAGATGCCAGAAGATGGGAGTCCGGTGTAGCAGCTCTGCGCTGGGAATGAGGTGGGGTGCCAGGTCAGGGGACAGCGGTCATGAACCCCGGTACTGGGATTCCTGGGCTTGACCAACTGCTTTGGTGAAGTGCGAATCGCCAGACCACCCAATGTAGAGAGCTCTGGAAGGATTGAAAAAGATAACCTTCCGAAAGCACCTAGCATGAGGCGTGGCCCCACCCAGTTCCACTCAGCAGTCGCTCCAGTTCCAGGAGAAAAAGCAAGAATAGTTGTGTCGGGAGCGGACTCTTCGGCTAGGGGAAGAGGGAGCTCGACAAGGCGGAGGCAGCTGTAGCTGCTGCCTGCATGGACATTCAGTGTACCAGAACCTTCCTCCCCGCCTGTTTTGCAGAAGTTCATTATGCAACACACGAACCCCTTCGATGCCTGGATAGGTCTCACGGACAGCGACGGCTCCTGGAAATGGGTGGACGGCACCGACTATGAGCAGAGCTACAAGTGAGTGGCCTCCTTCTGTCTTGTTGGTTTGGCCTGGGGCCAGCCCCCTGGTCTTTCATCCCAAGACACTGCCACCCCCCCCATGAGGCTCCCCAACCCTCTCCCTCCTAGGCTGCTGCGTCTGCTCCCTGAACCCCTCCTCCTCCGCTGTGCTTTTCTGAGGTGGGGGTGGCAGGGGTAGGGCTGGGAGCTTGAGCTCCGTCCTGCCTTCCTAGGAACTGGGCGGCCACTCAGCCCGATGACTGGCAGGGGCACGAGGTGGGTGGAGGCGAAGACTGCGCGGAACTCCGGACCAACGGCCGCTGGAACGACAACTTCTGCAAGCAGGTGCAGCGCTGGGTGTGCGAGATGAGGCGAAACATTACGGCCTAGGGGTCCGCCCCGCCCCCTGCCCCGCCCCCAGCTCTCTGCAGCCAGAGTGGGGATTTTAAAGAAAGGAAAAATAGAGGGGAGGGGTCAAGACGGATCGGAGGGGGGGGCTGTAAGCATCCCAGACCCCTGGAGACACTGAGGTCCTGCCTCCTTCGGCCAAGTCACCGTCATCATTATAATCCTCAGCCCGCTCCATGGAGTAGGGAAAGAAGGCGCTCAGACTTAAGGTTTTGTGGACTGGGCGTTTGCAACTGGGAGGTGTGGGGAGCACAGAAGAGGGGGGACAGATTCTGTCCTAGACAGCTGCTCCTCGAGACCCCATGCCAAGGGACATGGGTCAGGGAGGGGAGGGGAGTTTGGAGCAGAGATGCTCATCTGGGCCAGCAGGTGGGGGCTGCCATGGGAAGCCGCTACCCCCAGCCCCATGGGGTCTCCCACAGAAGAAGTCTTGGGGAACAGTGAGGCTCCCCCTAACCCCAGGGGCTGTGGCCTGGCTGACAGGAGGCTGCAGAAGATGCTCACTAAGGGAACGGGGTTTGGTGAGATGCTGTATCCTGTCTGTGGTGGGATCACCTCTTCTGGACCCCTAAGAGATCTAGACCTTTCTCCAGCACAGGTTGTCATGCCGCTTCCACCTCTAAACGTCACTTCCCAAAATCATTCTGAAGCCGATACTAAGAGGTTCTTTAAACAATTAGTGTTGTTTTATTTTTGCTGCAAAAGTAATAGATCTTATTAGTTAAAAAATGCTTCTCTCTCATACAGGATGCTCCTCACCCTCCCGCTTCTCCCAGACTTAACTATTTCATGGCCATTGGCTTAGTCAGGGCCCTCCAAAGAACCAGCACGATCTGTCTGTGTATGTGCGATTATTAAAGAGATCTTTAACAAGGAGTGGGCTCCGCGGTTATGGAGGGTGGCAAGTCCCAGGTTCTGCAGGGGCGCGGGCAAGCAGGACACCTCCGAGAGCTGGTGACCCCAGTTCCAGTCTGAGTCCAAAGCCTGAGACCCAGGAGAGTACAGGTGTAGCTCCTGTGAAGGCAGCAAGCCAGACCCAGGAAGAGCGGTGTTTCCGCGGCAGCCCAAGCCAGGAAGACAGCCCATGTCCCAGCGTGAAGGGGTCAGGTGGGAAGGACTCTCTCTTACTCCTGGGAGGGTCAGTCTTCTTGCTCCTGTCTGGGCTTTAGCCAACGGAGCTGGCCCGGCCAATCTGCTCTGCTAGTTCCAACGCTCATCTCCTCCCCGAACACCCCCCACTCCAGAATCCTGTCTGACCAACTACCGATGTGCCCTGTGGTCCCGGTCCGTTGATCCATTAAAATCACCCCTCCCAGGTGTCCCATCAGGACATTTCCTGGGTTCCCGGTGTGGAGGCAACATAACATATTTCCCTGGGAAGGGTTTTCCTCCTACTCCCCCCGGGCCTGCGGGCATCCATCCAACCTCCGCTGTCCCCAGCAAGTTTTGTCCCAGTGCTAGAGACTTCCCAAGTACGGACCTGACATGGCCACACTTAATTCAGACACCCGCCGGGGCCCACGGCGAGCTGCCACTTGCTTGTTTTCACACGTCCTGTTTCCAGCGATTGCTGCTTCTGTCCTCGCGAGGACACTTCCTGGCATTTACTTGCAAAGTTCTCCAGGACATCTTCAGACACTTGTCCGGGTGAGCACAGGTAGAGCTGGAAGTCTCAGGGGGCTGGATGCTGCGCCCCTGCTGCTCAGAGAAGCCCTCTCTGGTCATTTTGTTGTGTCTCCCTGCGTAGACATCAGAATTTCTAAATAATGCCTGCCAATGGGTATCTCTTATGGAGCCATTGTATTACTTAGTAACTTTCTTTCCTGTTGATGGGCACGATCTTCTAATTCAGTCTGCAACAATTTTCATTTAAATCCTAGTTTAGGATTGACCCTGTCGTCTACCCAGGATCTGAGCTGCTCCTCTTTCCTGGAGAAAACCTGTGAGCGAATGAACAGGAGGTTTATGGGGCCCAAAGCATACATAGTTTTGAGGAGCCTGCCTTAGAAAAATAGCATTATGGAGACGTCTGGGTGACACAGTCGGTTAAGTGTGTGACACGTGGTTTTGGCTCAGGTCATGCTCTCAAGGTCGTGGGAACGAGTCCCGGGTCGGCTCTGTGCTCAGCGGGGGAGTCTGCTTTAACATTCTCTCTCCTTCCGCCCCTCCCCCTTGCCTTCTCTCCCTCTCCCAAATACATGAATAAATCTTAAAAAAAAAAAAAAACCCACTGTGAATACAAAAGCATCACAGCTAATATTTACTTAAGTCAGACCCCCCCAACTTCAGAAAGCTGAACGCTACCACGAACATCACAGTCCTGAAAAACGATGGGACGTTTGTAACAATCGTCCAACACACCTCAAAGATGCGTTTTCCCTACACTTTTTTCTGTTCGCTTCTGCATGTGGTGGAGATGTCGGGGGACCTTCTAGAGAGAAAAGAGAAGGGTCATTGTGGCTTCCCCTTTCTTGCTGCTGTCAGGTGTTTCAGAGCACTTGGGGTCCCCCCGCCGCCCAGGGAGTCTGCACGGCTGGTGAGAGAAGGTCCCTTGAAAGCCGTTGCTGGTGGACGGGCCCAGAGGACGCGGCACGATTGCAGACCACAGCCCATGTCCCTCGCACTCACACCAAATGGATTTCCCGCCTAACTTGCTAGCCTGACCCAAACAGCCCACCTGACCGAGGGGGCGGTGTGAAAGAGGGGACGCTGGTCACCAGAGCTGAGTGTAGTCAAAATCACTTTTGTTTTCATAATTCACCAAAGTTCAGGACTGTGGCTGAGAGGCACGTGGTTGGTCCCTTGGGCTGCCGGGAGGGTTGTGCTCCCGCTTGCTGGAAATGCGCCGGCTGGGCCACCTTCCCTGCCGCTCCGATCCCCCGCGCCCCCCGGAAAATTTCCCCTTCAAAAACTCTGTGACTGAGTCACACCACTGACCTCACATTGCTGTTCTGTATTTCCCTCCGATCTTGGATTTTAGGCTTTTATGCTCAAACTGAAATCTTTTTAAGCCCTACCTCATATTATGAATTGAAAATGTAACATTTATTTATTTATTTATTTATTTAAAGATTTTATGTATTTATTTGACAGAGACAGAGAGAGAGAGAGAGGGAACACAAGCAGGGGGAGTGGGGAGAGAGGGAGAAGCAGGCTTTCCACTGAGCGGGAGCCCGATACGGGGCTCGATCCCAGGACCCCAGGATCATGACCTGAGGAGAGGGCAGACCAGACCCTTCACCAACTGAGCCACCCAGGTGCCCTGAAAATATAACTTTTAAATGATCACATTAGAAGTAAGTGCTAAATCTTGCTGAGTGAGGAAAGCCAATGTGAAAAGTCTACTACGTTCTCTAGGATTACGACACTATGACATTCTGGAAAAGTTGAAACTCGGGAAACAGATGAGTGGGTCCAGGGCATTCCGAGCGAGAAAGGGAGGGATGAGTATGTGGCACTCGGAGGATTTTTAGGGAGTGAAACTGTCCTATAGGATACTCTACTAATGGATACATGTCATTACACATGAGTCAAAACCCACAGGATTGGGGTGCCAGGGGGGCTAAGTTGGTAAAGCATCTGCCTTCAGCTCAGGTCATGACCTTGGGGTCCTGGGATCGAGTCTCACATGGGGCTCCCCACTCAGCCAGGAGCCTGCTTCTCCCTCTGCGGCTCCCCCTGCTTGTGCTCTCTCTCACAGTGACCCATAAAGCAAACTACAGACTTTAGTTAATAACAAGATATCAAGGGGCCTCCCCCTGGCTCACGCGGTAGAGCATGTGACTCTTGATCTCGGGGTCTTGAGTTCGAGACGGTGAAGATTTCTTTAAAACAAAAAAAGAGGGGCGCCTGGGTGGCTCAATGGGTTAGGCCTCTGCCTTCGGCTCAGATCATGATCTCAGGGTCCTGGGATCGAGTCCCACATCGGGTTCTCTGCTCAGTGGGGAGCCTGCTTCCTCCCCTCTCTCTCTCTGCCTCTCTGCCTGCTTGTGATGTCTGTCTGTCAAATAAATAAATAAAATCTAAAAAACAAAAAATAAAAAACAAAGAGTCAATATTGGCTCATCAGGGCTATCAAAGTCACCTTTATATTAAAGGCAAGACGGGAAAGTAAAGAAAGACAAAAATAAAACAGAAATGGCCACACACAGAATCTTCTGTTCTTTTGAGTTATTAGGATGACTCATCGTGGAGAGAGTAAACCCGAGCGCGTTCCAGTTGTGAGCAGAACTCTCATAAGTAGAACCGTGTCTGAGAGATGTGGGGAATGAAAGTGTAGCGGCGCCAACAGCTTCCTAGAATAATAATAAGCAAAAACAAAACTTTCTTATACTGTGCTTTTAGAGGCAATTTTGCCACAGCAATCTATCAGAGAAAGACCTAAACACATGCCAAAAGGAGAGATAAAAATTTTTTTTAATTTTTAAAGTTTTTTTAAAATTTAAAGTTAATTTTTTAAAAGATTTTATTTATTTATTCGACAGAGAGAGATCACAAGTAGGCAGAGAGGCAGGCAGAGAGAGAGAGGAAGATGCAGGCTCCCCACCAAGGAGAGAGCCTGATGTAGGGCTTGATCCCGGGACCCTGGGATCATGACCTGAGCCGAAGGCAGAGGCTTTAACCCTCTGAGCCACCCAGGCGCCCCTAAAGTTAATTATTTTAAAGTCAATTTTTTAAAAGTAATCTCTGTGCCCAACAGAGTGTGCTCAGACTCACAACTCCAAGATCAAGAGTCACACGCTTCACTGACTGAGCCCCCAGGCACCCCCCAAAAGGAGAGATTTTAAAAAAAAAAGATTTTATTTATTTATTCAACAGAGATCACAAGTAGGCAGAGGCAGGCAGAGAGGGGGAAGCAGGCTCCCTGCCGAGCAGAGAGCCTGATATGAGGCTCGATTCTGGGACCCTCGATCATGACCTCAGCCGAAGGCAGAGGCCCAACTCACTGAGCCACCCAGGTACCCCAGGAGAGATGTTTTTTCTAAGTTTGCATTCTCTTATTAAAATTAAAATTGCATATAAATAGCAAAAAGAGAACCACGACAGCTTAGCTGTTTGTAAATGAAGAGCTGCTATCCTATTATCACCATGATTCAAAGTGAAAATTTTCTAGAAAAGAAAGAAACATGTCAAAACCTATAGGACACAGCAAAAGCCTGGCCCAGAGGAACATGTACAACCTCATTTTTAAAAAATATCTTATTCATTTATTTGAGAGAGAGCTAGTGAGTGAGCGCGAGTCAGGGGCAGTGACAGAGGGAGAGGGAGAAGCAGACACCCTGCTCAGCAGGGAACCCAACGAGGGTCCTAGAACCCTGGGATCATGACCAGAGCTGAAGACAGATGCTTTCCTGATTGAGCCACCCAGGTGCGCCCAACCTCATGTTTTCATAGCTGAAAACTAAACACTGAAAGTAAACCAAATATTCAACTTAAAAAATCGGAAAAAGTCAATTACAATATAACCCAAAATATAGTAGGGGGAGGGAATTAATATAAAATATTAGAAGATTCCCCAGACTGGCAGAATGGGTAAAGCTAAAACCCATTTTAAGAATTAAGCTTTTGGGGCGCCTGGGTGGCTCAGTTGGTTAAGCATCTGGCTCTTGATTTTGCCTCTGGTCATGATCTTGAGGTCTTGGGATTGAGCCTTGGGAAGTGGGGCTCCCTGCTCAGTGGGGAGTCTGCTTCTCTCCCCATCTCTCTGCCCCTCCCCCAGCTCGCTCTCTAAAATAAATAAATACTTTAAAAATTAAGCTTCTTTAAAAAAGATTTTATCTATCTATTTGACAGAGAGAGAGAGAGACAGAGAGCAGAAGGCAGAGGGAGAGAGGGAAGCAGGCTCCCCATTGAGCTGGAGCCCGATGCAGGGCTCGATCTCAGGACCCTGGGACCATGACTTGAGCTGAAGGTAGACGCCTAACGACTGAGCCCCCCACTCCCGGTGCCCCTCATGCACAGATTTTTATGTCTACACAAATTTTCATTTTTCTGGGATGAATATGCAAGGTCACAAGGTGGGTTGCATGTTGAGTTCCAGAAGAAAGTGCCCAACTGCTTTCCCAAGTGGTCACCCCATTTTCTGTCCCGCTCGACCACCAGCACGTAAACGATCCCTTTGTCCAGAGCCTCCCCTGCGTTTGGCTGCTACCATTCATTTTTAAAATTCTGGTAAGTGTGTGGTGGTTCATCGCTGTGGCTTCTTGTGTTTCCTGGATGGCTGATGGCACAGGGTGCCCTGTCACATGCTCATTTCCCATCTGCATATCCTCTTTAGGGGAAATGTCTCTTTGTGGGTTTTTTGGCCCATTTTTCTAATTGGATTCTTGGGGTTTTCTACTGTCGGATTTTGAGAATTCTTTTTTAAAAAATATATCTCATTGTATAATTGTAGTTGCATGAATTTATTCGAAAGGCTTAGAAAGTATTTTTGGGCCGTTTGAATAATTTCTTTCAATACCTATATCTGAGCGTCTTCTGGGAGCAAATCAGTGAGTGAATGCGACGGGACAAGACGTTAGAGCCTCCACGCATCATCTCCTCACTGAGTGGGGTTCGGAGAATTCTTTACGTATTCTGGTCTTTTGTTGGGTGTGTGGCCTGTAAATATTTTCTCCAAGTCTGTAGCTTGTCTTTTCTACCCTCTTAGCAAAAAAAAAAAAAAAAAAAAAAAAAAAAAAAAAAAAATCTGTTTACCCAAACACTCATGTGAAAAGAATAAAATCTTGGCAAAGCCCGATTAAGGAAGTGAGAAAAGTGACACGGCCACATGAGAGATTAAGCGACACTTTTCCTGTTTTTATAGAAATTTGGCGGCATTCCCAAAGCTGAGAGGGATCGTTGATCATGTCAGGCCTTTCCAGCGGAGAGGAGCCCAATGCCTCTGGGCAGGGCTTGCACCGGGGGTCTTTTCTGCCTGCATCTGGAGCAGGGAAATGCTTCTGCACATGCCATTAGCCAGACGCCGGAGTCCCAAGGGAACCACAGGAGAGCTGGGGCGTCTGCGAGGGGAGGAGCTCTCGGGGAGGCTGTGGATGTGTCTCCAGGAGTCTCGAGGGCGATCATGGAGAAAGAGACTCACCCCTGCCAGGAGCTCCCTGCAGGCAAAGAACCAGCTGGAGCTGCCCTGGGCGGGATTGGGTCAGGCTGCCCTTGGTTATTGGCGGGGACAAGGTTGAGAGCCTGGTGGACTCCAGCAGCCATGCAGGGAGGACCCCGCCCAGGAGAAGCTGGGGCAGAGGGAGGCCGAAGGAGACCCTGGGGAGGCAGCTGCTCCCTGGGGCGGGAGCCGATGGCAGCCGTTGGAGCCACATCACCCGTCTTCCTCGTGAGGGACTGCTCTGGTGCAGAGGGTCCCCTCAGAATCTCAGGGACACCACCCTCAGACCCCACGAAAGGCCGTGTTAGACGCTGCTGTGAAGAGCGTCTTGGCCACCGGCCACTGCGACACCAGATCACTGCCCTGTCCTTGAACTCCTCTGTCCTTCGCCCCAGCTCTTGAGCTCTGAGAGGGGAAGAGGAAAGAAAGAGGAAGGGGGACCAGGGCCGCCTATGACTCCTGTCCTAGATCGTCTGCGGTGGCCCCGAGACCACATGTGGTGTGTTGAGACAGTGTTCCTAGGAAAATTTAGGATTGGGGAATGGGGAAGCGGGAGGAGGAAGAGGAGGAAGTCACCCAAGGGTGCGGCCAAAGCTGGCCCCGAGGGGAGGCTGCCGTGAGAGGGACCCATTAGGAAGTGTGTCCACATAACGTTGTCGGGCAGGGTCCTGCGCCCATGGGGGTGGTCGGGTCACGAGCCCAGCCCCTACAACGTGCCAGGAACAAGGGATCTGGAGTTTGGCTAGTCTTGTACCCGGCGGCCATTGGGGGTCAAGTGAGGCAGTCCCAAGGAGCTCCTGCTGTCTGTGCGTCCTGTTGCAGCATGTCCCTGTGGCTCCCATGGGACACAGGTGCCAGCCAAGAAGGACAAGCGTACAGACCTGGACGGGATCCAAGCCCAGGCCAGGCGGTGTCTGCCCCTCCCCATGCTTGCAGACCCCGAGGCCCGTACATAAAGCTTCGCTCGAGTCCAGCCTGGACTTGGAGACCCAGAGTTAAGCCCCATCTTAGAGCTCAATGTATGGGGCAGAAACATCCAGGAGAGCTTGTCCTATAACAGTGGAAAGACGCATCAGTCATCCTTAACCAGGGCGAGGAAATTCCCTTCTATTCCTTGTTTGCAGAGAGTTAAAAACAACAACAACAAAAAATGGGAATGGGTCTCCTTTTTGTCTTGTGCCTATTCTGGATGATGGGTCCGGTGCCGTGGACTTTCTTCTGAGATCGCTGCTGGGGCAGATGGCGTCGATCGAGTTCTGAATTCTGAGCCTCGAATCCCGGGGAGAGCTTCCCTTGGTTGTAACTCATGACACTTTTTTTTTGTTGTTGTTTGTTTGTTTTAAGGATTTTTATTTATTTGACAGAGGGAGATCACAGGTAGGCAGAGAAGCAGGCAGAGAGAGAGGGGGAAGCAGGCTCCCCGCTGAGCAGAGAGCCCGATGTGGGGCTCGGTCCCAGGACCCTGAGATCATGACCTGAGCCGAAGGCAGAGGCTTAACCCACTGAGCCACCCAGGTGCCCCAACTCATGACTCTTCTGAGTCCTGATCTTTTGAGTCTCTGAGGTCCCGAGAGATGCAGACCTGTGGTTCACTTTTCTTATCTTTGGTTTCGGCAGCCGGGAAAACGCCCGGGCCTGATAAAATGAATTAGGGAGTGTTTCCCCCACTTCTACTTTCTGGATGGGATTCGTAGAATTGGTGGTTGTTTCTTCTTGCAGCGTTTGGTAGGATCCTCTAGGTAAGCTGTCTAGGCCAGAGGTTTCTTCTTGGGAAGACTTTGAACTATGAATCTGGTGTCTTTATTAAGGGTTATAGAACTTCTCAGTTGATTTATTTTATCTTAGGTAAGTTTGGGTAGTTTGTGGTCTTAGGAGAATTGCCCATTTCACTGAAGTCACTAAAATTTTGTGCATAGACTTTTCCAGAAGTATCCTTTATTATCGTTTTAATATCTTCAGAGTCTAAGGGACTTTCCCTCTTTCATTCCTGGTGTTAGTAATTTCTGTTTTTTCCCTGTTTTTTTTTTCTTTTTTTTCTTTGTCAGGCCTGCTGGAGGCTTATCAATTATACTGATCCTTTCAAAGAACCGACTTTTGGTTTCATTGATTTTCTCTATTTTTCTGTTTTCAGAACAAAATTTTGATTGATTTTTGCTCTTCTCTGTGTTTCTTTTCTTCTTGCTTTCGGTTTGTTTTCTCCTTTTCCTAATTTCTTAAAGTGGGATGTTAAGTTGTTGACTTGAAACCTTTCTTCTTTTTTAAAAAAGATTTGACTTTTTAAAAAATGATTTTATTTATTAATTTGACAGAGAGAAATCACAAGTAGACGGAGAGGCAGCCAGAGAGAGAGAGAAATAGGGAAGCAGGCTCCCTGCGGAGAAGAGAGCCGGATGCGGGACTTGATCCCAGGACCCTGAGATCATGACCTGAGCAGAAGGCAGCGGCTTAACCCACTGAGCCACCCAGGCGCCCCCCCCAAAAAAAGATTTGACTTTTAAGTAATCTCTGTATCCGATGCAGAGCTCGAACTCACAAACCCGAGATCAGGAGTCACGAGTTGTATTTCCTGAGCCAGCTGGGCACCCCAGGACCGTTTTTCTTTTCATACATAAGCATTTTATGTTACAAAATTCTCTCCAAGCATTTCTTCAGCTGCGTCCCACAAATTCTGATTTGTTGTATTTTAGTCATAATTCAGTTTAAAATAGTTTCTAATGTCTCTGGAGACTTTGTCTTTGACCCTTGGATTCTTTAGGAAAGCATTGTGTCATTTTTTTCAGTGTTGGAGATTTTTTTAAAAATTTTTATTTATTTGACAAAGAGAGAGAAATCACAAGTAGGCAGAGAGGCAGGCAGAGAGAGAGAGAGGGGGGAGGAAGCAGGCTCCCTGCGGAGCAGAGAGCCCGACATGGGGCTCGATCCCAGGACCCTGGGATCATGACATGAGTCGAAGGCAGAGGCTTTAACCCACTGAGCCACCCAGGCACCCCGGAGTTGGAGATTTTAAATGATCTTTCGGTTTTCTATCTGATTGTTTTCTGGCTTAACTCCATTACGATCTGAGGACCTTTGTGGTAAAATTTCAACTTGCTTAAGTCTGTTCAGGTTTGTTTTGTGCTACATGATCAGGTCTATCTGGTGGGAGTTGCATATGTAATTGAAAACACCGTGTCTTCTGTCCAACCCATTGTGGCTGGGTGGGGTGGTCTAGAAATGTCTATTAGAGAAGTGATAGATAAACATAATACAATTTTGACCTGAATGCCAACGATGGAGGGGGCAGAAGAAAATAACATTAATATTCACAGAGAGGAATACAAGCCTAACCGTGTATAAAATTTTATGGTTAAAAAATTGTGAGAGATAATGTTGGGTTGGCCCATGATGTGGGCAGCAAGGAATTGCATCAAGATTAGACCAAGGAGTAGTACGAGTTGACTCTGTTTCCAAGGGAGGAGAGGGGCCAGATGTTGAGAGAAATGTCAGCTCTGAGATCTGGTCTGGCTGGGCGTTTTAAGGGGATTCTAAAGACTCGAGAGAGTTGCAGCTGTGCCCATGGTGGGGGATGTGGGAAAGGGGTCTATGCTTGGCCAGGATGTGGGCCATGGTCAGACTAGAGAAGGGTATTTCTTGCAGCTGGGGTCTCCTTTCCGAGAATGGGGGCGCTGGGACCTGGAAAAACAAAGTTAGGGCCAAGAGCAGACACCTGTGAGCTTTGTGTGAAAATGTGGTTTGGGGTGGGGGTTGCAGAGAGATCCCTTTCAGATAACTTATTCTAAATCTGCTGAAATCAAATCTGTGTGGTATGAGCACAAGAAGAAAAACTGCATTGGTGGCACAGACTCCCAGCCCAGAAATACATATGAATAGAGTTAGGAACTTAACAGAAATCTTATTTCAATCTGTTGGGAGAAAACACAAAACAGAATATAGTTTATAAATAAGTTTTTCGTTTGGCATGAAACCAAGCCAGAGTTCCATTTCACACTACCCAGAAATGATAGACTCCAGATGGATTAATTATTTAAATGTAAACATTAATCATTAAAAAATATCGGAGCAGAGGCGCCCTGCTGGCTCCGTCTCGGGAGCACACGACCCTTAATCTCGCCCTCGTGAATTAGCGCTCCATGTTGGGTGAAGAGATTACTTAAAAATAAAATCTTAAAAAGAATACTGGAACAAAATTGAAGAGCATGTAAAAAATTGGAATCTCACACAGCAAATGTGAGAAAAAAAAGAAATTGACAGGAAAAAATAAAAGATAGGCTTGAGATTAAACATGTCTATTAAAAATGAATGTAGGGGGGCACCTGGGTGGCTCAGTGGGTTAAAGCCTCTGCCTTCGGCTCAGGTCATGATCCCAGGGTCCTGGGATCGAGCCCCATGTCGGGCTCTCTGCTCAGCGGGGAGCTTGCTTCCCCCCCCCTCTCTGCCTGTCTCTCTGCCTACTTGTGATCTCTGTCTGTCAAATAAATAAATAAAAATCTTAAAAAAAAAAAAAAAGAATGTAGGGGCACCTGGGTGGCTCAGTGGGTTAAGCGTCTGCCTTCAGCATAGGTCATGATCCCGGAGTCCTGGAATCGAGTCCTATACTGGGCTCCCTGCTCAGTGGGGAGCATGCGTCTCTCTCTCTGCCCCTCCCCCTGCTTGTTCTCTCTCTCTCTCTCTCTCTCACACACACACACACAGTATCTCAAATAAATAAATAAAATCTTAAAAAAAAAAAGAAAATATGGTAGACTGAAAAATGTGATATCAAATGGCAGGATAGAATTCAAACATATCAATCATCACAATAAATACAAACGGGTTTAATTCCAACAAATGATGGAAACTCTTACATTGGGTTAGAGAAATCCAGTGACATGCTGTTTATAAGCCACGACCATATATATATATATATATATATATATATATATATATATATTTTTCATGATCTTGTGTTTAAAACAAAGCAACACAAACGTGCTGAACCAAGACAGGGAAATACAGTCTGGACAAATGCTAATAGAAATAGAGCAAGTGAAACGTGACAGAAGAGACCTTCAGATAAAAAGCACAAAGGGTGTGGAGTGGGTATCACCTAGGAGAAATAGTGAAATGCAGGGAAATAAGTGATGGGTGATTGTGTAGCTAAAGGAGTACATCCAAACTGCGGGGCTAGAAAGCTTATGGAAACGGAAGGAAACTGACAAAGCACCATTCATTGAAGAGAAATTCACCTCTTCTATGGAAACAGAATAAGGCAAGCTCCCATCTTTGAGGAAAGGAGAAGCCTTCCTTTATAAAGGGAATCCACTTGAAGCAAAGATGGTAGAAAGCCCATCCCTTCAGACCCAAAACAGTGGTGCTGGGTCATCAGTGCTGTGCTCTGAGAATCTGGGTACGTACAACGCATGGCGCTAAAGAAACAATTATCTGGGGACATGCAGGTCACAGCAAGTGTCTCCATGTGAGATTAAAATCAGCCCTGCTTTGCATTTTATTGTGATGGGCTTCTTTTCTGTGGCTTTTTAGTCATTTAACATAAAGGGATGAGAAGATAAGGATCCTCTGGTCAAATCATTGTGGTCAGAGGCCGCCTTCTCCTATAGAAGGTGTCCATCTTTCTGTTTGTGTGAACATCAAGGTTTGTGAGAAATATTTCAGTAATGGAGGGAAGTCATAGTGCGTTGACAATGTGGGAAACCGTCATTTTCTTGACGTGTACTTACTGGTTTGTTTGGGTTTTTTTTTTTTTTTTTGAGATTTTATTTGAGAGAGAGAAAGCATGCACAAGCAGGAGAAAGGGCAGAGGGAGAGGGAGAAGCAGACTGTCTGCTGAGCGGGGACCCCAACGAGGGGCTCGATCCCAGGACACTGGGATCATGACCTGAGTCGAAAGCAGACACTCAACATACTGAGGCCCCCAGGCGCCCCCGCAGGTCCTGCTTTAGAAGAGCTATAACACATTTGTCTCCCAGGTGTGGGTGCTCATAACGAACTTTAATTAAATAAAAGCGCCTCAGACAGTTTCTAAACTTAAAATACAATTCAAAACTTTGTTTCTTTCAAACCAGCCATTGTGTTGGTACTAACTGAGATAAGACAGAAGGAACTTCTTGAACATCACGTCGGCGAAAATGTACAGGTTGGTTGGCAAAGGTGTGGATAAGTGAAATCGGGTGGAGAGAAGGTGAATTGGTAATGTCTTTTGAGTGTGCCTTGGCAGTGTCTGTCCACTTTTAGATTTTAAGGTCGATGTTTCTGCTCATTTTGCTTCTGGATATCTAACCAAGAGCAATTATGTGTTCTTAGTGCAAACAGGCAAATAGGAGCCTGTCCGCTTCAACATTACTTACAAAAGCCAGGGACGCCGCGTCCCCAAAATGCACGGCGGTCTGGCACCTGTACGCTCCGGAGCCCCATTAAACAGATGGCCATGAGCCCTGGCGTGGGAAAACCCTCGAGACCCATTTTTAGGCAGACGCATGCCGTGGAGAAAAATTTCGGTAAAAGGAAAACAGCGACCTGCCCCATCAGTGGGCATAGCCCGACCGGTGTACAAATATGCAGAGAAATTGGTCTGAAAAGACCACTCATCACATCTCTGGGTCTGGGGGCTGGAAATGGGGTAAGTGTATTGGTTTACTTACCTTTCCCTGACCTCTCCTGCCTGGGCCGCAGGGGGTGGGGGGGCGGTGAGACCCCTTCAGTCTGTGGCCAGTATGGCTCCGTCTTCCCCACCTCCCAGCCAAGGGACTGGGGAGGGTGGCATCTCCTCTCACCGATGCCCGACAGTCCACTGTTGGAGTGTTTGCCCTCCATCTGTGCCATGGGATCATTGGACTTTAGGAGTCCTAGTGCCCAAGGAAAGGACCCCCCCCACCCCCGCCGCAACCAGGGAAAGCAGCCTTGGTCCTGTGGCAATTTGAAGATGCCTCTTGATTCCTGCCTGATTTGGGCTCCTCAAAACCACCAGTAGGTAGGGGGTGGAGGTAAGTGAGCCTTGGAGGGGACTGATGGATGCTGGCTAAGGAGGGACATGGTTGTGCTGCTTGGCAATGGGGAGGGGAGAGGACGGAGCCTGCGGCCCGGGAGGCTGTCTGGGGAGCTGCAGAGCTCCCCGGCGTGATCATGAAATGGTGGGTGGCGAATCGCAGTCCCTGCACCAGGTAAAAGGATCCTGCCCAGCAGAGGGGTTGGGAGAGGGCTAAGGCTCCACAGGGAAGCCGTACTTGTCCACCAAGAAAGAAGTCTCAGAGGCAAAAGCACTTAGGAGAGCAAAGAAGGTTATTGGCAAAGTAGCCGTAAGGCAATCAGCCTTTGGGAGGACAGGCTTAGCGGGGGGGGGGTGGGGGGGCACAGGAGGTGTTCTGAGGAAAACTGCGCAGTGATCAAGTGTTTTATCCGTCAGCTGCTGATGACAAAACAGCACTGTCCTCACAAGGATCATGTGCGCAAAAGGCTGTGACTTATCTTTAGGCGTTGGCATTGCAAAAGTCAGGGATAAAGCTGTTTTATTTCCGAAGGAGTCAGCAATTTATGGAAAATGCTCCAAGTTTACTTTTTTGGGGGGACTGGAAGGAGAACTCTGTGTGTGTGTGTGTGTGTGTGTGTGTGTGTGTGTGTCCGTCTGTCCCCGGGCATATCTGTCACCCGGATATAATAGCTCCTTACTGGAACTCTCAGTTTCCACCCTCATCTCATTCATTCCCTCCTCTGCCCCGATCCCCTCCACAGTCTGCCCCTCTAACTCGGAGTAAAAACAGATCCTAAACAATAGTCTGAGGGCCCTGGAGAACTGCTGCTCCGTGTTTTCCCCATGATCATCTCTCCTTGCCATTCTAGCTCACTTCTCCAATAAAATCTCTGGCATCTCTGGCAAAGGGATGATCCTTATACACGCTAGACATTCTACCACCCCAGGCCCTTTGCACTGGCTGTGCCTTCTGTCTCGAATCATCTTCCTCCCGGAGCTCCTCACGACTCGCTCCCTCACCTCCTTGTGACTTTTGCTCGGACATCACCTTCCCAGTAAGGCTGACCCTGATACCTCACTCTTGATGGCCTTGTTAAAAACAGATCCCACCTCACTTCCCAGCTGTATTTTCTTCCATATGTCACCATGTGACACTTCCAATGTCTACTGTGTGACGTTATACAGATTGCACTCATTTATTTTATCTGTCACCTGCCAGGATGTAAATTCTGGGAGGGCCTGGCCTTTTCTGTCAGTCTGTTCCCTTCTGAAGTATGCGTCTTGGAAGGAGGGCGCCTGGCATATTGGAGACGCTCAGGAAGTGCTTTTGGAATGGATGAGTAAACGCACGTGTGAAGACCGGGGCGAATGTTCTCTGTGGGACAGATCCAACAATGTGCGGATGTGAAGTCTGTCCCGATGAGTGCACGGGTACAACGCACCGCTGTCGGAGACACAGCTATGAGCTCGCTACACCCTCCTGCCCACCAGCCTCCGCTTCCTTCCAGGAAGGACTGGGGGCCCAGTTGCAGGGCGTGCGACCTGTGCAGACAACCGCCTCCCCCGAGGTCAGGCCCCTGCTGGGGTGACCTGGGCCCCTGGTGCCTGAGCCAGGTGGGGTGTGAAGGTCCCGGCTCAGCCCGGTGCCGACAGCTGGGACAGATGGCCAGATTGATTGCCCAGAGTGCCTGCTGTGCTGGCTGCGGAGCTGTGCACCTTCTCCCTTTGTCCCTCCTCCTTCGTCCCCCTTCCTCTCTCAGGTGTCGGTCCCTAAAAACATGGCTCGTCCTCCAAATTCAGTCTCAGCCTTAGCTTCCAAAAACCCAGCCTGTGACAAATACCGACCCGAATACCAGATAATAAAAAGCAAGTAGGGGCACCCGGGCAGCTCAGTCGGTGAAGCGTCTGCCATCAGCTCAGGTCACGATCCTGGGGCCTCCCCCAGATGGAGTCCTAGGTTGGGCTCCCTGCTCGGCGGGGAGTCTGCTTCTCCTCCTGCCCCTCCCCCTGCTCCTGCTCTTTCTCAAATAAATAAATAACATCTTAAAAAAAAAAAAAGCAAGTAGAGCACAATCCCACTTATATAGAAAATGTAGTGTAAGGTGCATTTGCTTCCCTTCTCTACCTTTTTCTTTTTAAAAAGATTTTATTTATTTATTTGACAGAGAGAGAGAGAGAGATCACAAGTAGGCAGAGAGGCAGGCAGAGAGAGAGAGGGGGAAGCAGGCTCCCCGCTGAGCAGAGAGCCCGATGCGGGGATCGATCCCAGGACCCTGAGATCATTACCTGAGCCGAAGGCAGGGGCTCAAGCCACCGAGCCACCAAGGCACCCCCCTTCTCTACCTTTTAAGACACTAAAGCTCCTTCCTATGGAGAAGATTGTGAGTGTGAAGTCGGGGCAGCCCCCTTCATGAGATTTGCAGGTCATGGTAGTGGACTGAGCCCCTTTCTTGAAGATGGTTCGTGTACAGAGCGGCAGCCCAGGGTGTCAGGGAGCGCCGGGGTTGAATTCCAGCCCTTGTGCTCAGCAAGACCTTGAGCAGCCCACACCCCAGGTCCAAGCCTCACCCCGGGCCACTGTGCCTCACAAGATTCTTTTGGGAACCGAATGCTGAATGTCTAGCACGGGTCTGGCCCCATCTCTGTTAGTCAGTTTTTGATCAGTACCTTTTTCCTTTCCTGGGTGCCCCCTCCCTTTCCCAGCCAGGAAACCCCACTCTGGCCTCTCCTCTTCCCTCCTGCTCAGAGCACAGCAGCCGAGGCTTCCGGGGAAGATCCTGAGCCAGGACTCAGTGGGACTGGGCAAGAGCTGAGAAATGGGCTCCTCCGGACCCAGCTGTGTGGTGCTGGGGACACACAGTTCTGGGAACTTGAAGGCAGGAAGTGAAAGGGGGTGTGGGCAGGGGAGATAGGCCGACTGCACCTCTGGTCTCTCTCGCCTGGCTCCCTTCTCCCGAATGGTAAAAATGAGGAAGTCAGGGGGCTCCAGAGGAGCGGAAAGGGAGTAGATACACCCCGGAGGAGGAGAGCCAAAGCTGCCCCATATCTACCTCTCACCTCACGCAATCTCCCTGAGTTCCCCTCCAATCCTTCCTCCACTCACTGCCTGAAGACTGGGACACTCCAGAACAGTTAACAGCCTGCTGGGCTCAGGTCCCTTAGAGGACTCCTCCCTCACTCCACCGCCACCTCCACTCTCCAGGATTTTGTGTTTTTCCAACTTGGGTCACTGCTGCAAGAGGACCCCCCAAATCGCAGGCTTCAGACATTCCACAGGTAACAGGGCTGGGAGCTTAGGGGACTCCCAGGGGACAGGGAGGGTGTCGGGAGAGCTGAGAGCGGGGACTGTGGGTCTCAGGTGGGACCGAATCAGAGGAGAGGTAAGGGGCAGCTCGGGGACTGAATGGCCAAGTGCGGATGTCAACCTTCCCTCCTTTCCCTGCACTGGGCTTGGAACAGGGTGGCCTAGCCTTGCTCACAAGCCGGGACGTGGACTCAGCCTCGTTCCAGCCCCACCTCGGCTGGAGCCCTGACCCTGATACTCACGCAGTTCCCCCTTAAGCCCAACCACAGCTCTGAGCCCGGAGTCAGCTTGAATCTTGGCAGCAGCCCAAACCTGAAGTTGACCCTAGACTCTGGTTCTGGTTTCGGTGCTAGGCCTTGCCCAGCACACCCACGGCTCCCACAGGAGCCCCCGGCACACCCCAGGGCCAGGACCGGAGGTTTTACCTGCACCTTCAATCCCCTGCTCGACCCGCCCCCCTGCCCCGTGCCTGGCTCTGACCCCACTCCCAACCTCACCGGTACACCCAGAACCACCTCCAAGCCTCTCTCCACCCTGGGCTCCTCTTTGGCTCCGTCCGAACCTCAACTCCGAATCCCGCAGCCTCCCCCGCAGGTCCGGCCTCTGCCTCTGCCTGGCCCCTGGCCCTGCCTTTCGGCTCTGCCGGCCGCAGTCTCAATCCCAGCATGTCGACGCAGTATGAAAAATTTCAGCACTCGGAGTGCGAGAAGCAGAGCCAGGGGCCTGGAAATGGTAAGTGGAAGGGGAAAATGTTCCCGCCTTAAACTGCCCCCCATCGTGCAGAGGATTCCTGCTGTGATGTCTCATCTGTGCCCCTACTGTGCGCAGTTGGAGGGTCTCCTATTGGAGGGGGCCCGGCCCCAGCCTAGGGAGCCCCAGGGTGAAGAGGATTCAAGGTCCTGAGAAAGACAGGGACAGGGACAGGGAGAGCCACAGGGGGCCTGGGTTCTTATACTCTGGGGAAGAGCATCCAGGTTTGGAAGGAAACCTCACCTGTGACCCTGACCGTGCAGGTGAGTTAAGCCTTTGAAGGCCTGGCTGCCCCAGCTCGGTCTGGGTCCTTCTGTCCCCTCCCCCAACTGTGATGGGACCTTGAGTGTCACCATCATCCCCCATCTGTGGGTCCTTGTGTACGAGTGTCCCTGCGGGCGTGAGGGGCCCGTGTGACTGAGGACTTGTGCTGGTCCAGGAAGGGCCAGAGGCCTGGGTGTCCTCTGCCCCACAGCACCCTGGGACAGCCTCCCACCAGCTTTGCCTGCACCACCCCCCTCTCTGACAGGTCCCTGGGGCTCTCTCCTCCCCCCAGTCTCCTGCCCTGATGCCCTCTCCTCTCACAGGGCTGCCTCTGCCTCGGCCCTTCCTGAAGCAGCTGTGCCCTGGCCCTCGGCTTCTGCTGTGCTCCCTGGGCCTCAGCCTCCTCCTGCTCGTCGGCATCTGTGTGCTGGGATCCCAGAGTGAGGGTCGCAGGGTGGGGAGGGAAGAGAGAACGCCCGGGGCGCTGGGGCGTGTGGGTGGCCGGGAGGGACAGTGGCCTGTCGGGTGGCTGCTGGCTCTGCACGTATGGGCTGGATAACCTAGCCAAATGACCTGGCCTCTCTGAACTTTGTTTCCTGCTCTGGGATTCTGGATAAGGATACCACCTGTCCCCTCCAGTTGGGTCATGGGAGGACGCAGGGAGTCAAGCCATGTCACGTGGGGGGCTCAGCGCCAGCTCTCAGAGGGGCCGTAAATCTCAGCCCTGCTTGTCCCCTCCCTGCTCAGATTCCAGGTTTCGGAGGGACCTGGCGACCCTGAGAGCAACTTTCAGCAACTTCACTGCAAACACTGAGGCCGAGGTCCAGGCGCTGAGATCCCAGGGTGAGCCCCGCACAGAAGCGGCTTGGGACACGGGGGCTGTAGGGGAGGCGGCGCTGAATCTGGAGGCCCACCAAGTCCCCCTGTCCTGCAGGAGGCAAAATGCAAGAAGTGATAACATCTCTGAAAGCCGAGGTGGAAAATCAGAAGCAGGAGGTGCAGGCAGGTGAGCTCCTTCAGGACCCTGGGGCTCCGGGGGTGGAGACTGGGGTGGGGGCAGCTGCAGGGTCCTGAGTGCCTGCCCCTCCAGCCCGTAGCTTGAATGACAAGGTGTTTTCCCTGGAGAGCAAGCTCGAGAAGGATCAGCAGGAGCTCAAAGCAGGTCAGCAACCCCAATACCGCTCCCCTCTGGGGGGGGGGCAGCTCCCCTCCACCAGGACGGGGTGTGTTGTGCTGGGAGGGCACGGGGTGGGGTGGGTGGAGGGGGTTCTGGGGCGGACCGGGGCAGGGCCATCGGGCTACCAGGGACTAGCTGAGCCCCAGGCACCGCCCCCACCGTGCACCTGTGTGTGTCCCAGGTCATTCCGATACACTCCTTCTGGTGCAGCGGCTGGCCAGAGACCTGAGATCCCTGACTTGCCAGATCGTCGCTCTCAAGAGCAACGGTGAGGGGTGTGAGGGGGTGCGCGTGGGCTGGGCCCCATCTCCTGTTCCTCCCTCCGGGCGCGGGCGCTGTGTCTCAGACCCTCCCTTGCCCTGGCCCTGCAGGGTCTCAAAATACCTGCTGCCCCCCTAACTGGCTGGAGCACGAGGGCAGCTGCTACTGGTTCTCCGGCTCCTCCGAGAAGACGTGGGCAGATGCGAACCTGTACTGCCGGCAGGAGAGCGCACACCTGGTGGTCGTCAACTCCAGAGCCGAGCAGGTGAGCTCCGCAGGGGCGAGGGTCCCAGGACGTGTCCCATTTAAGGAAGCGGTTCTCAACCTCGCTGCAGGGCGGAATCACCTGGGGGGCTTGACATCCACGTCCCCGCCCCCCCACCCCACACACAGTTGGCTGAGCCACCCTCGGAGGATTCATCTCGGGTTATTGGAGGAAACAGCCCCAGCCTCAGCAGATGGAGGGGACATGTCAAGCGCAAGGAGCTGGCTGGGCTGGGGAGACCTCACCCTTGGCCTTCTGTCGCCCCAGACTTTTGTGCAGGAGCACATCAGCTCACAAACGTGGATGGGCCTCACTGACGCTGACGGAGCCTGGAAATGGGTGGACGGGACGGACTACGAGACCAACTTCAAGTAAGCACGCCCTGGCTGCCCGTGCCCTTCTCCCGCCTGGAGCTCTTGCTCCTGCAGGGTCTGGCTCTCAGCCCCTCATTCCCGGGTTCCCCCACACCTCCCCGGGGTGCCCTCGGACCGTCCCAGCAGGTTGCGGTCCTCTCCCCGCAGGAACTGGAAGCCAGACCAGCCAGACAACTGGGATGGGCACGGGCTGGGCGGGGGCGAGGACTGCGCACACTTCGAAGTCGACGACGGCAAGTGGAACGACAACACCTGCCAGAGGGTCTTCCGCTGGGTGTGCGAGACCAGCCTGGGCAGGGCCAGCTAGCGCCGCGGGGTTGCCTCCTGCAGACCTCCCGGTCCAGACGCAGGGAGGGGGAGGGGCCTTCCCTGAGACCCTTACCAGGCGGTGGGGAGAGGACCAAGCCTATGGAGGTTGGGCTGCTGCCACCACGATGTTCTTCTCCTTGGCGTTCAAAAGACTCTCTAGAGTTCTTCAAGGTTTTGCCTTTTTAACCTGGTGCATCGAGGTGTCATGACATATAAAACTGTAAGACATTTGAGGTGTCCATCATTGTGATTTGGTAAACATACACCCTGGGAAGGGGTCCCCCATCCAGTCAATAACCTCACATGTTTGTCTCTTGTGCGCGTGTGAACACGTAAGTTCTGCTCCCTTGGTAAATTCCAGTTATACGATATGTCACCTGTCGTCACCGTAACATCATCAGACCTCGTTCAACCAGCAGCCGCAAGCTGGCATTCCTTCACCCGCCTCTCCCGATCTCACCCCCCGGCCCTACCAACCTACTCTCTCTTTCTATGAATTTGACTTATTTCTTTTTTCCGATTCACATATAAATCCTACAGTGCAGTATTTGTCTTTCTCTGGCTCATCCGCTCGGCACGATGCCCTCAAGGTCCCTCCCTATTGTTGCAAAGCGTAGAATTCCCCTCCTTCTCGTGGCTGGACACGGCTGTTTTGTGTACACGGCACACACCCTTATCCAGGTGTCCACTGCGGGACATATCAACTGTTTCCACATCTTGGTTGCTGTGAATTAGTGCTTACAAGGGATATGGAAGGGCAAATACTCTTTGATACTCTGTTTTCATTTCCTTTGCCTGCATGCCCCGAAAATGGCGTGGCCAGATCACGTGGTAGTTCTGTTTCATTTTTTGTGGAACATTCTTACTATTTTCCAGAGTGGCTACACCAGTTTGCGTTCCCACCAACAGTGCATGAGGATTGTAAGTTTTTTTTTTTTTAATCTTAAAAACAATTTTATTGCAATGTAATTCCTACAGAAATTAATATGTAATATAAATATAAATATACCCATTTTTAAAAAAATGTTTTTTTGTTTTTTTTTTTTTTTAATTTGACACTGAGATAGAGAGTACAAGTAGGCAGAGAGGCAGGAAGAGGGAGAGGGAGAAGCAGGCTCATGCTGAGCAGAGAGCCCGATGCGGGGCTCTATTCCAGGACCCCAAGATTATGACCCGAGCCAAAGGCAGCCGCTTAACCAACCGAGCCACCAGGCACCCCAAATATACCCATTTAAAGAGTAGAGATGACTTTTGACAAATGTGAATAACTCACGCCCAATCTAGATACAGAACGTTTCCATCTGCCCAAAGTTGCCTTACGACCTTGGTTGTCTACTGCTTCCTGTCCCCAGGCAGCCAGTGAATGACCTGCTTTCTTTCGCTATTGATTGGTTTTGCCTGTTCTAGGTTTTCACACTATATGCTCTTTTGCAAAACCTTATGTAGCTCAGATGGCCTGATTTTCAGCAATCTTAACACAGCAGAATGGAGAAGGCTGGGTGAGGCCTTGGACAGTCCTCTGTGACTGTGAAAGGAGCATTTCCTTTTTACAAGCATTTGAGTTCAATTCTTTTCTGTCAGTTAAGAGCTGTGTACACTTAGGGTGATAAGGAAAGGCAGAGCCCAGAGCTGCCATGAAAAGCTGGTAAGGTGTGTTGGTTAGCGATTACTGTATAACCAACCACTCTGACTAGCAGGGGCTTGAGGCAAAAACCACCGTGGAACTGATGGAAAACTAGAGGCAGAAGTTACATTTGAAAGAAATCTAACTTCAAGGGCACCCAGGTGGCTCAGTGGGTTAAAGCCTCTGCCTTTGGCTCAGGTCATGATCTCAGGTTCCTGGGATCGAGCCCCCCATCGGGCTCTCTGCTCAGCGAGGAGCCTGCTTCTGTCTGTCACTACCTGTCTCTCTGCCTACTTGTGATCTCTGTCAAATAAACAAATAAAATCTTTAAAAACAGAAATAAATACCATAAACATAAAGTATGGCTGAGGTAGGGAGTATGGACTTTGGGGAGAGCGGAATGCAAAGGGACAGGCAGGTAATTAGCATGGATAAGAGGGAGGTGGAAGGAAGATCTGGTTTTTGGACTGGAGGGACCACGTTGGGGTGATGGTTTTTGAGAAGAAAAACAGAAAAACAAATGTACAGAAAAAAACAGTCCCATGACACGAACCTATTAACATGAAAATGGGAATCTATTTTACCCACAATAGTTTCAAAATCTGAAATATAGGCATTGGATGTCTTTGAAGAAAACCTTGACACTGACTGAAGGACAGAAAACAAGACCCAAACGCATGGACAGTCATGCCTGCCATTGGAGTGGGAAGACTCAGTTTCATCAAAACGTTGGTTCTCCCAGTAATTTTAATGCCATTTCAAGTCAAACCCCAGTAGGGTTCTCTCTCTCTCTCTCTCTTTTTGAGTCAAAGTTTTATTTTGAAATAATTTTAGATTCACATAGAAGTTGCAAAAATAGGGCACCTGGGAGGCTCAGTGGGTTAAGCCTCTGCCTTCAGCTCAGGTCATGGTCTCAGGGTCCTGGGATCGAGCCCCAGAGTTTGCTTCTCCCTCTGCCTGCTGCTTCCCCTTGTGCGTTCTCTCTCTCTGTCGAATAAATAAATAAAATCTTAAAAGAAAAAAGGAAAAGTTGCAAAAATAGTAAAAAGAGTTCTTTTGTACCTCCTCCCCTCCCCCGATGATGACATCCTATAGGACTGTAGTAGAATTCTCAAAACCAGAACATTGACATGGGTACAATACTATTAACCAAACCACAGGACTTTCGAGGGGTTTTCACCAGTTTTGTTTTAATTTTTTTAATATTTTATTTATTAGAAAGATAGAGCAAGAGCACAATAAGGGGAGCAGCATCGGGAGAGGGAGAAGCAGGCTAAGGCAGGGAGCCTGATGCGGACTCGATCCAGGACCCTGGGGATCAGGACCTGAGTTGAAGGCAGGTGCTTAATTGACTGAGCACCCCCCCCCCAGGGGCCCCGGTTTCTCCAGTTTTAAATGCATTCTTTGATTTGTTGATCTTTGGTGGAGAGTTCTAGAAATGTTACCACCTGTGCAGATGAAGCAGCTATGACGGGATTCAGGTTGCAGCTCGGTCAGAGCAACTGAGTCCTGCTCCCGCAGGACTCCACCCTGGGGGGTGACGGTCCTTTCTCCGCAGGCTAATCTTGTCACCTTGCCAAGGTTACATAAGTGCAATCCTGCGATATGAACCCTTTGGGCTTGGCTTTTTTCCCTTGGGCGTTTCCTACCACCGGGTTGAGTGGCAGCTGAACCCCAGGGACTCCCGGGCCCACCCTGAGGTGCCCTCTGAGTGGCACCTGGGAGACGTTAAGAGAACACTCTGGATGTGTCCTGGGAAATTTGAGAGCCAACATGCCTTTCTTGGCAGGAACAGGCTGGAAGCAGAGATCCAGGACTGGAGCTGCCTTGGGTATCATGGGGTTAGGCTGCCTCTGGGGGCAGGGACGTCAGAGAACCTGCAAGCCTGGAGGGCTTCATGGAAGGAGTGAGCTTCCGCAGTGGCCCCGGCATCAGCCGAGGGAACGGTGCCTACAAGCTTAAGGGCCTGTGCAGGTTTACACGCTCCTGCTCAGGCTTGAGACTTGTAGGGATGACCCTGCAGGGGAGGAGTGGGCAGAGCTGGGGGTGACAGTCCCAGGGAGGGCCGCCTCCTCCTCCTGAGGGCCGCTGGTGCGGGCGCATACCATGGGGTCTTGGAGGCACCAGCAGCAGACCCCACGGAAGAGCCAGTGTTTGGAAGCCCGCCTTAAAGATCATCCAGAGCCCACAACAGCGCCAGTCCCAGTCAGGTATAACCGCGGGCCCCTCCCCTTTATTTCTCTCCCTCCTTCACTTCAGCCCTGGAGGAGCAAAGAGAAACATAGCAAGGGGACAGGGAGAGAAAGAGGAGGAAGAACAGGGACAGCACAGCCATGTCACCCATCGCAGCCCCCACTGCCCCGCCCCCAGTGAGCGGACCGGGGCCGGGGCGGGGGGTGGGTAGGGAACGGTCCCAATGCTTAGGAGTCCCAGCTTGGGTTCCGGCTGGCCTGGGCATGTCACAGCTGAAGAGGAGACCGTGAGCAAAACTTAAACGACCGCTTAATTGTAAGCACACCCAAGACACTCTCCAGCTGTGCGGGGAAGAGAGACTGAAGCAGGTGTGCGTTTGGACTGTCGTAAGGGAGGGAGAGAAAGAAAGCTGTTTCTTGATTGTTCCCTACCATATAGCACCTACCTAATGAGCAAGTCATTCATAGATATGGGAGAATTATAAGGAGAGTTATTTGCAACTCGAGGACAACAAAATCTAAAAGCCGGAGGAGACGGATGGCAAACCGGCAGCAGGTCAATCTGCTAAGGTCGTCCACGGGACAGGAAAGCGGCACAGACTTCACATCAGAGAAGATCGCGTACAGACAGTCAAAGGAGGATATACATGGCAGTGGAGAAGCCGATTCTACGGATTGTATGAAGTTGCCTTAGAAGTGAGGATATCTAGAACGAGGCAAGTTCTAGAAAGGAAAGTAATGTGGGTAGATTATCCGAAATAGTTAAACCAGTGCGGAGCTGGTACGTGAACAGAGACAGTTCAAAAGAGCTGAACGGAGAGCCCAGGTACATACAGGGGCTCAGCACGTGATAAAAGTGTGGTTTACTCCACAGAGGAAAGAAGATTCTACAAGTAACATGTTAGCAAGTGGACGGGCACGTGGAGAATGAGAATCGGATCTTTCTTTTGGTCCTTAACGTAAACGAGTTCCAGGTGACTCGAGAGGTCAATGTAAAAATGGAAATAATAGAAGCATTGAAAGAAAACTGGGAATAATTCTCCCATAATCTCAGAGTGAGGAGCCTTTTAAAAAGTATGACGCTGTGGGTGCCTGGGGGGCTCAGTCGGTTAAGCATCTGCGGTCTGCTTAGTTCATGATCCCAGGGTCCCAGGATCAAGCCCCACATCCCTGTCCCTGCTCAGCAGGGAGCCTGCCTCTCCCTCTCCCACTCCCCCTGCTTGTGTTCTCTCTGTCAGTGTGTCTCTCTGCCAAATAAATAAAATCTATAAGTAAAGTGCAAATGGCTCTTAAACACATAGAAAGACCCTCGTTTTCTATCAAGCTGTCACAGAATAAAAAGGTTTTTTTTTTTTAAGGTTACTTATTTGAGAGAGAGTGTGAGCACATGAGCAGGAGGGAGAGGGGAAAGCAGAATCCTAGTGAAGTGGGGAGTGGGATCCAGGGCTCGATCCCAGGACCCTGAGATCACCACCTCAGCCGAAGGCAGACTCTTTTTTTTTTTTTTTTTAAATTTTTATTTATTTATTTGTAAGAGAGAGAGAGTGAGAGCGAGCACAGGCAGACAGAGTGGAAGGCAGAGTCAGAGGGAGAAGCAGGCTCCCTGCGGAGCAAGGAGCCCGATGTGGGACTCGATCCCAGGACACTGGGATCATGACCTGAGCCGAAGGCAGCTGCTTAACCAACTGAGCCACCCAGGCGTCCCAGCCGAAGGCAGACTCTTAACCCACTGAGCCACCCAAGCGCCCAGAGACCAAAAGGTTTTTTAAACTCACTATATCTGTGGGGGTTTGGGGGAACCAGTAACTGGCCCACAGAGCTGCTGGGAGTGTTGGTACAACCCCTCTAGAAAAGTTTGACAAAAGCAGTTAACGTGAAACAGCAAACAATCACCGCTCATGTCTCCCACAGATACATGGTGTGTCCTTCCCAAGCCAGTTGATTTACAACCTAAACGTTGTAAATCCCGGGGACAGCAGAGCTGTCAAGTGGAATGTCATGCCCGTGAGAAAGGAAACCGCTTGACAGAGGAAGATTTCCAAGTTGTGAAATGGGAAAATCCAGGTAGGAGCGGTGTACGAAACATGCTACTCTTTGGGTAAAAAAAATAAATGAATACATTTGTGGATGCATAGGGTCTCCCAGGAGGAGTACATGTGAAAGGATGGTGCTTGGGCTTCCAGGGGGGACTGAGGGGTAGACAAGAAAAGGAAGGGAAAATCTCCGTGGTGTCCTCTGTCTTTCAGCCTTGCTGTCCTACACCAATGTTACTAATTTAAACAAACAAAACAAAAATGCAGAAGATCTAGAAGCTGGTCCGTGTGTACAGCTGAGTTTCCTTGATCTTAAAAATAACTAGGTTATTCTTTTCTTTTTTTTTTTTTGAAGATTTTGTTTATTTATTGGAGAGAAAGAGAGAGCGAGAGCATGAGCAGGGGGAGGAGTGGAGGAAGAAGCAGCCTACATTGAAGAATCGATGTTAAGTGATATCTGAAATCTGAGCAGATTTTATTATTTTTTAGGTTTATTTCTTTATTTTAGGGGGCAGGGGCAGACGGAGAGGGAGAGAGTCTTAAGCCCTATGATATTCCATGATGAGTGCAGAGCCCTACAGAGGGCTCGATCTCAGGACCCTGAGAGCATGACGTGAGCAGAAGTCAAGAGTCAGGGGCTCAACAACGGAGCCAACCAGGCCCCCCAAAAGATGAGCGGGTTTTGAAGAGGGGTGGAAGGAGGAGAGGCAGGAGGAGATCTGGCCACACACAGGAGAGATGTGTGCATTCAAGGTTGATCATTCCCCTTTCTGAGAAGAGGACACCTAGGCTCAGAGAGGCTAACCAACTCTCCAGAGATCACACAGCATTGCAGCTGGGCTGTAACCAGAGCTCATTGCTCATTGCTCAACTCAAAAAATTGACAGCCCTTGCCCGTGAGCCTGTCACCAAGGAGCCCAAGCAGGGGCAGGGGCCTCGGCTCCTGGAGGGTTGGCCCCTCCCACCCTCCCCCATCTTGGTCCCCCTGGGGCATTAGGTGTCCAGACTGGGAAACCCTCAGGATATTCATTCATCCTTTTCTTTACAAACCCTCAGCACAGCCAGCCCAGAGGTCACTGGCTGTGATGGGGGGGGGTGTCTTCCTGCCTTGTCCTGCTAGTCTGTTGGGGTGCCCGTGAGGGCTCGTGGATCTTGTGCACTGCCTGGGAGGTGGCTGTGCCAGGCAGAGCCCTGAGTCAGGCGCCACAGTCACGAAAGAGCTCTGTAATAAGCTCTTGCACTGGCGAGAGGAAGGTGAGTGGCTCCCCTGGACCCGGGCAAACTTATCTGGAGCCATCACAGTCCGGAGACTTCAGGGTCAGGAAAGGCAGAAGGTGGAGGAAGGGTAGACGGCCTCTGGCCCCTTCCAGTCCTGCTCCTTCTCCCTGGGAGGCCCAAAAGGAGGAATCAGGGAGCTGGGGAAGGGGGAAAGGAGAGGAAGCGGCCCCAGAGGGTGGTGCCAAGTGTCAGCCACCCGTGGAGATGGAGATGGGGGGAGGGGAGCGGCGCCACCTGCCCCCACACCCGCCTGTCCCCCTCCCGCCCACACAGACTGCAGGACCCAGGATAAGGTGCCTCAAGAAGCAGATGGTGTGATCCAACCCTATAAGGGGATTTGACTGCCTTCTCTTCAAGCAGCCATGGCCCTGATCTGGGACAGTCACCTGGCCGTTCTCACACCCCAGTCACGTGTGGCCTTCCCTCCTTTTCCGGCTTGGTGAACTCTGGGTTCTCTCCCTTCCCTCTTCTCCCCCTGTGGGTCCAGGGGCCCTAGCTTGTTGGAGCGGGGCTTCACAGTGTCCTCACTGGGGTCTCCTGAAGCGCCCACACCCCACCCTGGGATCTGCTAAGGTTCCTGGGCTGCTGGTCCACACCCACTACCCTGGTTTCTCCCAGCTCCAAAGCCTATGGCCCCTGGGTCTGCTGGCCACTCTTAGCCTCCCACAAATTCCTTTAAGGACGCAGAAATCTTTAGATAACTGTCCTGATGGGAGACTCAGGGTTTGTCCTGAGCTCCCTTTGCCCGCACACACCGTCTGCCACATCTACTTTGGGGGGGGGGGGCTCTGTGGGGGGAGGGGAGCGTTTCCCTCTGAGGTCCTTTGCCAGCCTCTCATCTGATAAGCACAGATTGTCTCTGATCTGCTGAACCACCAACCCAATGCACATTCAGTCTTCCTGTCCCCAGAAATCCGACCCCATCAATGGTCTGAGCTCAGATCCCTGGGACAGGACCCACAGCAATGACTCCCCGCTTCCTTGCAGGTCCCCCCTCCCCAGGTGGCACCACATATCTCCAAGCCCCGGGGGGCTGGCTCTGTCCCAGCATTCTCTCTGGACGCAGTCAGCCTTGTGGCCCGTGTCACTGCTGTTGTGGTCTGCTCATCCTGAAAGTCAAAGTGCTGGAAATCGAAACAGCTTTTCTCTCCTCCACAGCCTGCCTCTTGCAAATTTACAGTCACCTTGCTCTTCACAATGTGGCTTCCATCATGAGTTTTGCAAATACATTCAGAAATCCAGCTGAAATTTTGTCTTGGTTTATGTGCGTATCTGCCCAACTCAGGAGGGAGTAGCTAAGTGGGGCTTGATGTTGGGGACAGAGAGGCCTCATCGACTGCTCCAAATGGTATCGCCTGCTTGCAAACGTTTCATTTAATATCTTGGATTTTCTAACTGGGTAACATGTGCTTTCTAAATTTTATTTATTTGTTTGAGATTGAGAGAGAGAGCACACAAGCTAGGGGAGGGGGAGGGAGAGAGGCAGCTCCCCACTGAGCAGGGAGCCCAATACAGGGCTTGATCCCAGGACCCCAAGATCATGACCTGAGCTGAAGTCAGGTACTCAATGGACTGAACCACCCAGGTTCCACTAAAGTGTATTTTTTTAAATTAAGAACAATAAATATATGATATTGAAATTACTAATTAGAAATTTTCACCAGTTCTTACAAGCTCTCCAGGTCTGGAATGAGTGCATCAGGTCATGCTGTAACTGTCACACACACAGACACATCAACAACAAAGACAAAATCAACTACAGCCTGGTTGCGGGAGGCAGAGTCATGGGGGCCACAAAGAGGAGGCTGCCCCAGCTCCAAAAAGTCAGAATCCTGGGGGTGGGCTTGGTTAGATGAGTGTGTGTGATTGGTGACAGGGTCTGGATATTAAGAATATTAATGTCCAGAAGGTAGGGTAGGGACTAGGAGAAGCTCAACTAATCTGGGACAGCTGATGCATCAGAAAGCTCAAAGACTGAACAAAAAAGTGTTATGTTAAAGCTACGTTTTCACAAAGCAAAACAATAACAATCAGCACCCTGAACTTTCTTCTGAGTGGCAAGAATATATTTCAAAAGAAGACTACTCCTGGGCGTCTAGGTGGCTCAGTCGGCTGAGCGTCTGATTTTGGCTCAGGCAACGATCTCAGGGTGCGAGGATCGAGTCCCACCCTGGGCTCCCTGCTCAGTGGGGAGCCTCTGTCTCCCAAACAAACAAACAAACAAATAAATAAATAAAATTTTTTTAAAAAGAGAGAGAGAGAGATTGAGAGAAGTCTGTTACCTAATTTTAAGAGCTGGCCCGTGCTGGCTCTCTGATTTTGCAAATAAACCCTCTGCATTCGGAGCTACCGGAGACCCTCTTCTGATAAAGGACTTGGGTTTGAGAAAGATAGAACTGCTCGTCGGTGGTCCTGCCGGCTTTTCTAAGTTGTTTCTGGAAACAAGGAGGCTTAGGTGAGGAGGGGATGAGACTGTGGAACAGGGTGTGGCCCTTGTAGCTTTGGATTCGTTGGAACCCGCATGGCAACCCTACTTAGAAGGACTGTCTGGTTAAAAGCTGCAGGAAACCTGTGGATTGGGTGATGCAGAAAGATCATCCTGGGACCAGGGTGCCCCACACACCTGTTCAGGGCTGAACTGTGTCCTCCCAGGAGGTGTTGAAGTCCCAGCCCCCCCGCATCCGTGACTGCGGCCTTATTTGGGAACAGGGCGGCTGCGGATGCGGTTAGTACGATGGGGTCGCTGTAGCTTGATCCAGGATGGCCCCGGTCCCCGGGGGAGGACACCAGGGGCCACCCAGGCAGCCCGGCAAGGACCGTCGCGAAGCACGGGGGCCAGGAAGAGGCCAGGGTGGGGGTGTCCCGTCCGGGATGTGGAGGGAGCCGGCCCCGCTGGCCTCCGGGCCCCGCTGCCCCGCCGGCCCGGGACTGGAGGCTGCAGCCTCCGGCACACAGCGGTCCCCTTCTGGGGATCTGTCGCTCCTTGGTCGCCCTAGAGACCAACAGCCCACCCACGGCTGGGAAGCGGCCGAAGCCGAGACAGGCCGGAAAGAGGCGCTGGCGCCTGCGGGCCTCGCAGTCCTACACGCGGCTCGCTCGCCGGCCCAGCCCGGCATCCCGGCATGCCCCGCGGCCTCTTCCCGCGTGCTCAGGGACGCAGGTCCGGGGCAGCCCCGCCCCCTCCCCGGCCAAGCGCCGTTAGGATTGGTTTAAACATAGAAGGACACGCCCACTCTCTTTTGCCGGTGATTGGCTCAGGCGTAGACACGAGACTCCATTCTGGCCAATGGTACGCGAGGGTCTGGCACTGGGCGGGGGGTTGTGTGAAAGCTTGTCTTCCGGGTGGGAAGAGGGAAAAGGCGCGGGACTGGGGCTGCGGGCGTCGCGCCGGCTTCTACTGGCGGAGGCCGCGGGCCCGGGGGGACGACCGGCGGTGCCCCAGTTACTGGGATAGCGGGTGTCCGAGGGCCCGAGCCGGCCGCTCTGGCCGCGTCTCCTCCGCGTGCTGTTCGGTTGAGGCGAGGGGCCGCGGGGTCGGGCGTTGCCGCGGGATGGAGCGGCTGCGGGGCGAGAGCGAGACCGTGCGGTGAGCCGGTCCGCGGGCGCAGCTCCGGCTCCACCGCCTTCCGCAGGCTGCGCCCGAGAATCGGGGCCCGACACCACCTGCCCTCCGGGGCGCGGCCGCGGCTGCCTGCAGTGACCCGGGTCGGGAGTCTGTGCGCGACCCTCTGACCGCGCGGCCCGGAGAGGAGTCGCGCCGCCCCGGAAGGCGGAGAGGACCGGATGTGTGTCACACTAGGCCGCTTCTGGTTGTCCTCCGTGGGCAGCACGTCTGTCCGGCTCTGCTCTGCCGCAGCTTCCCTGGGCCCTGCGGAGCCGGCGCGGGGGTGGGGGGGCAGCGGGGAGTAGGAGGGAGCCGGTCTGCAGGGCCCATGGGACCAGTCCCAGCGTCCCTCACCGACCACCAGTCACAGCCCGTCCTGAGAGCCCAGCAGGTCTCTATTAACCGCTGGGCCTGGGATTAACCCCCTCCTGCCTTCCCGGTCCTCATTCCACTGCTGCTCTAAAGGATTTTTCCTGGATTCTTAGGATGTCTGTTTTCTTCGAGGTAAGGTCTGCTCCATCACATTAAGTGAAGCCAAAGAAGGACTGGGTTACATGCCCTCTGTGTCTTCCTGCTTGAGAGTCACCCCATTTCCTGGCCTGGCCCTTGGAAGCTGCCCGTATCAACACGGTCACATCCACATGGTGCATTTTGTAGAATTATGGTAAGGCAGGCAATGAATCAAACTCCTGATCTGTTTGGGATCTGGGAGGACTCAACCCATCTCTTGCACTCCTCTGAGGGGAAACCACCCACCCTGGCCAGATCCACACCCGCTTGGTGACACACGGTTTACACACGTAGTCCTTGCGGGGGACCAGCTCAGGTCTCAGCCTCACTGTTATGCCCAGAGTGGGGGACGCTTGCTCCTGCTGTGGGAGCTCTCTGCTGGAAATCTTTCTAGTAATTTTAAGTTTCCCTTTTCTTATTCATATTTTAAAGATGATTTATAAATTTATTTGGGGGAAAGAGAGGGTCCCAAGCAGACTGCTCATTGTGGAGCCTGATGGGGGGCTTAATCCCATGACTCCAAGATCCAAGAATCAGACACTCAACCCACTGAGCCACCCAGGCGCCCCTGGGACGGAACTTTCTTAAAGACATAAGCAAACAGGGAGAAATCCACAGCTCTCCCACATTTGTTTGCTTTTTTTTTTTTAAACAATTTAAATAGAGCTTCAGTCTTACTTGGAATTGTTCCAGATGCGTTACAGATATTAACCCACTGAATTTCCACAACAGTCCCACAAAGTTGTGCTGGCAGCAACCAGGAGCTTCCCTGGCTGTCACCATCAGCGTCACTGGCACCTTTTCTTTTCCGAAGTAGGTGCTGTCTTACCACCACCTGTTTTAGGGAGGAGGTAGCTATTTGCACAGGTGGGTGAAATAATTTGTTCTAGGTCATACAGCTGGAAGGTGGCAAAGCCAGAATTTAAACCTGGGCAGTCTGGTTACAGGGTCCCTGGTCCCTGTCAGAATCCTGTGTGCTAACATACACTTATGTTCCCTACAAAATACGTTTGCTGTTAAGATTTTTTTTTTTTTTTTTTGGCTGTTAAGATTTTTTAAAGGATTTTCTTTTTTTGGGTGCCTGGGTGGCTCAGTGGGTTAAGCCGCTGCCTTCGGCTCAGGTCATGATCTCAGGGTCCTGGGATTGAGTCCTGCATCCAGCTCTCTGCTCGGCAGGGAGCCTGCTTCCTCCTCTCTCTCTCTCTGCCTGCCTTTCTGCCTACTTGTGATCTCTGTCTGTCAAATAAATAAATAAATAAAATCTTAAAAAAAAAAAAAAAAAGGATTTTCTTTTTTTTAGAGTTGCCTACAACGGGGGAGCCTGGGTAGCTCATTAGGTTAAAGCCTCTGCCTTCGGCTCAGGTCATGATTCCAGGGTCCTGGGATTGAGCCCTGCATCAGGCTCTCTGCTTAGCAGGGAACCTGCTTCCTCCTCTTTCTCTGCCTGCTGCTCTGCCTACTTGTGCTCTCTCTCAAATAAATAAAATCTTAAAAAAAAATTGCCTACAAGGAACTGATTGAACCCATGAATATTTAGGAAATTCTAGGACGTGAATAAAACCTATCCACAAATTGTTTTCCAGTGTTGTGAAATTTTAGGAATATGAAATTTAGCAAAGAAGGTGATTGACTAATGTGATGTTTTGCACACATTTATTTATCAGTTTAGGTGCTTATAGTTTTCTTTTTGTGTTTTATTTATTTTTAAATGTTTTTCTTTCTTTCTTTGAGTGAGAGAGAGAGCAGAGGAAGAGGGAGAAGCAGACTCCCTGCTGAGCAGGGAGCCCAACTCCTGGCTCCATTTTGGGATCCCGGGATCACGACCTGAGCCCAAGGCAGGTGCTTCACCAACTGAGCCCCTGAGGGGCCCCTTCTTTTTGTATTTTAGACTTAATAAACTTTTCTTAGGTCTTTAAGCTATCTGTAAACACTTGGAAAGCTTCTAGCCCTAAGCCCTGTATACTCAGGGGATAAATCAGCTCTCCTCAAGGACGACATGAAAATAAACCCAGAAGCCATGAGCCACCCAAGAACAGCCAGGCTTTACGTACAATGGAGCTTGGGCCCCAGTCTTAGCCCATACTGCTGCTCACTGCTCTCAGCAGCCGCTGGCCACTGTCCCCCAGAACCTCTGCCCCTCAGCTCTCAGCACCAACTTTCCGCCTCCCAGATATCTGGGTCCAGGGTAGGGACATAACCCATAAATCAGGGTGCATCTGCTAGACAGCCGGCTGGCCAGACCCCCCTTCACCTCTGTTGGCCCATTCAGGTGTGACCTTCCTCTGGGCCAGCCGCCAGCATCTTCAAATAGACAGAAGCTATTAGACTCACAAATATGCTTTAAGCTAGGATCCATCCCACTTGCAGAGGTTCTGATTGTAATTCAAGAGAGATAAGACCAGACTTGAGGCTCAGGGAAGAAAATTGGGTAAAGCTGGTTGCCTGATAGGATAGAGGGAAGGGACCCTTAGGGAGAGAGATTGACTGCTCAGGCTGAGAATGCTTTGGGAGGAGGGAGATGCTGGAAAGGGCTTTGCAGAGGCAAGGACTGTGGAGTGTGGGAGGGGCAGAGATTGGGGCCGACCATCTGAGCTCTTTTGGAGGTCTTTCCCACCCTGTGCACAGAAACTAAGAGGTCGTGTGGCTTCTGGAACTCTGGGGGCCGCACACCCTCCCAGCAGTGTTAGGACTTGCCCACCCACCCCTCCCAGTGTGCACGCAAGGAGCTCTTCCAGGGGGGAAGAAAGCAGGTTCCCTCGCCCTTATTTGGCCTTCCAGACTCCACCCGGCACAGGACACAATCCGGAAGTCTAAATTACATCCCCGGGGGCGGGAAAACCTGTTCTTTGACTCCGTGTGTCTCCTCCCACCTTGGCTTTGGTCCCACTTGACAGTGCCCAGCTAGGAAGCAGATTCTGGGTTCCCGACAGCCCGAGGGCAGTCCAGGTGTTGTCAGCTGAGTCCCCTAAGAGGCTGGGTCCTCTGAGACCAGGGTGAGGTCCCAGGCTGGGGCTGGGAAGGCAGACAATGGGCCCAGCAAATGCAGGGGTAGCTAAGAGGTTGGTTTACGGCAGAGGAGAAATGACAGGCCTCACCCCTGCCCTTTTTCGTGCAACCCCCCCTTCTCAAATCAAGTCAGGAGGCCCACAGGGAGCTGGAGAAGACACTGGAGAGGGGGGGGGGGATGCAGCGGTGGCTGCATGTGTCCAGAACAATGGGAGGAAACAGAATGCAGGCGAACCTACACTTGTTCTGTGTTTTGTTGAGATATGATTGACATGTCCCTGGTTCCTTTTGACGGAGGAAGAATCCAGCCATCTGTGGATGCTGAAAGCCCAGGTGCTCTGCCCCGGTGTCCCTTCCAGCCAGGATGAGAGTGCCTGCCTGGGGTTCAGGCGGTCAGGAACCCCGACCCTGGCCTTGAATATGGAGATTGTGGGGGGTGGGGCAGAGAACACGCCGCCGAGCCTCTGTTTCCAGGCGCAGTGGTGGCATCGAGCTGGAAGGGACGTCTAGCGTCTGCTGGGGACAGCAGTGGCAGACCCACATTCTGCCAAACCCAGTTCTGCAGCCTTCTGGGTAATTCTGACACTGCGTAGCATTCTGGAATCCATCATTTCTGTCCCTCAGTAAGTCACAGTTGGTGCCCACAGCCTATAATTCAGAATTTTGACACAGACGTTAGCCAAAGTCCCCAGAAGATGCCAGATCAGACACGTTTGGATATTTAGGCACATGGCCCAGGCTCAGAGCCTTTCACTGGGGGCTCCCGCCATCCTGATCCTCATCCTTGGAAACTGGGCTGTCGGGAGAGTTCCAGCAGCCACAGACTGCAGACCTTGGGGAGGGGTCTCGGGAGGTGGGGGTGGTGGCAGGGGGCCTGGAAGAGGCACGGGAGGCAAACTGGGTAGAGGGAGTAAGTGTGGAGTAAGGAGTGGGGTCGGACTCCCAGGCTGGTGCAGCCCCACCCATGTCCTGGCTCCAGCCCAGCTCTAGCCTCAGCCCTGTGATCCCGTCACCAGGTTCCCCCAGCTGCAGACTCAGCAACTCCTCACCCTGTCCCAGTCCCCACTGTTCAAGGGACCCAGCTCGGATCTCCATTCCTATGTGGTCACCCAGGCAGACTTGTTCCCTGCACGCAGTGGGCCCCACTGCCCTGAGTGGGTTCCTTTCCCCCGAAGCCTCGTCCCCATCCCCTCCCCCTCCCAGAGCATCTCAGCATCTCTGCTTCCCGGGCCCCAAAGCACACATCTGACCTTTGTGCCCTGTTTCCTTCCACTCTTCCAGGGTCTGGCCCTGGAGGTCTCTGCTGACTTCCCAAAGCCTTGTATCTGGGTGAGCTGAAGAAGGAGGAGACTTTGGGGTGAGGGCTAAGAGGCCCCTTAACTGGGCACATAGAAGCCCAAGGTCAGCTGGGCCAAATTCTGGAGAGCCTTCTATTTTTGTGTACCTCAGGTAGAGCCTTTTTCCCTTGCCTCTCCCCTTCCCTCCCACCTACCTTCTGCAGAGGGTGCACCTCCCACCCCCTAGCAGGTGGGCCCCAGGAATGGCCGGGCCTCCTCCGCTGAGGACCGGACCTCCTGCAGGGGCTCCCAAGAAAAAGTCCCAAAGCAATTTTAGAGCTCACAGACAGCGACACACTAGCACATCCCCGGGTCCCCAAAGCAAATTATGGACAGAGTTTGACCTCTCTTTTGATCTCCCTAAAGACCTGAGCTGGTCCAGCATCTGCTTCTGGAGCTTTCTCCTGGTGGGTAGCCACTAGCAGTCCAGGGCCTCCAAACAGTTCCGTAGGATCTGGCCCATCCCTGGAGCACAGACCCTGGGTCTGCTCAGTCTGCCAATCTCCAGCTCAATTCTGTCTCAGCCAGTTTTGCCCAGAGATCAGTTCCGCAAGGTCCCACCTCCAGTGCTATGTGGAGACGAGGGACAGAAGGCAAAGACGGATGGTGTCCCTGCAGGCTGAGAGGGCTCCCAGAGGGATGAGGGGGGAAGTGGGTAGGGATGGGGCATGACTTCCCGCAGGGGAGTTCCACCCCCCCACCGCCAGTGGGGACCTGGGCAGAAAAATGGAAATAATTTATGTAGTTATTTAAAACATTATTTTCCTACGTGTCAAAGATCATGAAGTAGAGGGGCACCCCCTTGGCTCCGCGGGAAGTGTGTGAGACTCGCGATCTCCATGTCATGAGTTTGAGCCCCGTGTTGGATATAGAGATTATGTAAATAAATTAAACTTAAAAAAAAAAAAAAAGGTTAGAAAGTAGAATGAAGTAGGATGCAAACTTCCAGATGAATTTTCAACGTAAAACAAGATGTTTCAAAGAAATTTCTCACATCGAGAAAAACTGTCTAACCCCAGACTCTCCTGCGCCACCCCTCCCCGCCCCTGCCCCATGCTGACCTGTATGAATCCTTCCTCTCTGTGTTCAGCATCAAATACTATGGAATACTAGTGAACGCTACATCAGTGGAAATTTTTGAGAACCATCAGACTCTGGAGAAACATCTAAATTCCTTAGCCTGGCCTTCAACACCCGTGACGACGGGATCCTCTGCCCTATGCCACCCTCCTATACCCTATCTCGTCCCCACAGAGCTGCTCTTCGTAGCACCCCAAACAATAAAGAGTATGTCAAGCTGGTTGGTGCCTTTGTGATTTTCCATAAGCTTCTCCCTTTGCCTGGAATGCCCCTGCCCACGCAACCATCTGGCAAACTCCTACTCATCCTTCAAGACCCCACGTAAAGGGCTCCTCTTCTGTGAAGCCTTCCCAGCAGGCCCGAGCGGAATGAGTCAGCTCTTCCAGGCAGCAGTGTCTGTCCCCGTCCTCGTGTGGGGCTCTCTGCATTTCACCTTTCCCCTAATCTGATGGTGGGGGCTCAGAGGGGAGAGGCGGATCATTCATAGTTATTTCCTCAGCCCTGAGCATAGTTTCCAGCAATGGTGAGGCATCTAAAAATACTTTGTTTGAAGGAGCAAATGAACCAAAACTCATTCTGACGCCTTTCTTTTTTGTTTTTGGAGCCCAGATAGGGACGCTAGCATTTTCTCACCAACTTTGGAAAACGCTCAGAAAGCCACTCGTCATAAAGAAGAAAACAAAATTAACTCCACCTCGTTCTACTGGGAACTCACCAGACCCACGTGGTTCTTTGCCTTCAAGGCAGTAATCGAAGTGGCCAGGTGGGGGGAGGATGGGGCGTTGGAGGGTCCAGCCGGGTCGTCCAACAATTCCAAAAAAGGGAGCGACACACACCACATTGCAGGCCCTGTGCTAGGTCCCGCATTTGTGGTGCTGCTGTTATGAGCCCATTTCAGAGATGAGGAAGGTGAGGCACGTCATTTGCTCACAACCCTACGGAGGATAAGTGACAGCTGGGAGTGAAACTCAGAGAGTTGAGCTCGGGAATGCATTCTCCCAGCCTCACTGCTGTGTTGGCACCGTAATGGTCGTTTTGGCTGAGTACGAAGCACGAGGCATAGAGGACCGTGCCCTTTGACGACCAACCATCCCAGTCCCAGCGAGGAAAATGCTGGGATGCCCTCTGGGTTCATAAGAAGCTGCCCAGCGTTACTTTGTACAACTCCCAGACACAGGGGGTCCAGTTTCTTCTTTGGCTGTGGGTGTGATCTGTTTGGGGGTTGGGGGTAGGGAGGGGGCCTACTTGCTTCAGAGTTCTCAGCTGCCAGCTCAGGAAGTAGGCTTCCTTCTGCATGCCCGGTGGCTGAGGACTGGCCGGCTTCCCCTGCCGGGTGTCTCCCACAACAGCAGCCCAGGCGGGGGAAACCAGTGAGACCACTCTCCTAGGGCGTTCTCGGCAGAACCGGCTACCTTCAAGGACACCTGTTCCCCATCCAGGACATTGCAGGGAGAGGGGACGGCAGATGCACAAATTTAGGAGGGAGAAAAAGCTGGGCATGAGACTTCTGTGTGTAATGGGGAGGGAGTGTTCCTTCCGTGGTGAAAGGCCTAAGCGCCAAAGGAGAGAAATGGGCTGTTTTCCTCGGATTTGCAGACGCGCTCTCAAGGACGAGGAAACACTGCCACCGTGTGGCTCCCAGCCGCACACCGTCAAATTCTCTGATACTGTGTCATCGCTGAACCTGAAACAGTCTTACTCAAACAGCTCAAGAAAAGCCTCCTGAATGTGGAAACGGTGCTTTCTTTCTTTCTTTTTTTTTTTTTAGCCCCCACATCTATTAAGAGAAACAGAGAAATAAAGCCAGAGTCCCCTTTGCTAGGGATGGCCCAGCAACCTGGGTTTACTAGAAGAAGGCTTATTTACGTAATTACCATCCAATATGTCAGGAGAAAGTTTACTAGCTGACTCATTTGGGCAAACACATTTCGCAAAAGCCCCTTAGTCTGGGGTCCTGGTATAGAGCAATAAAGGCCTAGGTATGAGCAGTGAAGGTATCCTAGGTCCATTTGCCCTGTTTCCTGCAGAGATCTAATAGATCCCACTGAGGCCATGCAGTGTTACAGGAGCTCAGTCCTTTCCTAAGTTTTGCAATCCAAATTATTTCCAGTGGGTTAAAAGGCACCCCAAGGTAGAGTCCTTGGGAACTGAAGAAGCCTACTGAGGCCATGCTTCCAGAAAAGTAAAGAAGGTCCATTACCAAATCCCCCCTGACTCCTGGGTAGCGTCCCACGCAGGATATGTCAGAGGTTCCTGTGTGTCAAAAGCGACCAGAGGCGTCCCTCAAGATATCGCTATTGATCACCATCCTGCCTTCCCTAGAAGGCATTCCTGCCCTAAGAGGCCCTGGAGGGGTGCCGGCGTCCCTCCACTTCCCCATCGCATCCTAGGCTACTGATGGGTGCCTGGTGAATGGACTAAAATGCTTGTGCCATGCTATCGTATGTCCTGAAGACTGCATACTGTTTTGTCATATTAACCCATGGAAATACTAGAAAAGTTTGGCAAGGGGAAATTACCCAATTTCATAGCTTTAGGCGGTTTGCAGAAGACACTGACGAGAAACAGTAAAGATTGAAATCCATCATGGTCTATGCGACATTCCAACACATGTGGTCCTTGCAGCCAACTTCCCTAGGAAACGGTCCCCGGTTGTGTTTTAATTCAGTTGGGTACTGGTTTCGACCGGCTCCCAGTGGAGGTCCCGCGGCCAGAAGTGGTTAGACCGGGCATGTGGAGGGGATCACATTAGATCAATCAGGAGGAAACCTCACACGGGAGTCTTAAGATTGGCAGCCGTCCTGGTGACTTAGGTGGCTGTCCCGTGCCCAAGAGAGACAACTTTCTATAAGAACAGGAATAGAGTGAGGCCATCAAGTTTCTGGGTCTTATTGCCATTCCGGCCAGGGTACTAGCTTACAGCCAAAAGGCAGACGCTCTCCTCCCCATAGAGTAGCCACGGGCTAGAGGATTACAGCCTGAGCAATTGACATGCAAGTGTTCCAATAAGACCATACTCCTTGAAAAGCCCCTGAAATCAGAGTAAACGGAAAGAAAGTACTCACCAATTTTGCACCGAAGCTCAGAGTCCAAATGTAAAGACTCACAGCCCCACGTTCGGGCGCCATATGATGAAGTTCTAGAACCTAGGTGAGGTTTGGTGGGCTGAGGTCCGGAGCCGATGACCAAGAAAGAATTCTTGAGACATCTTTGGTGCAAAATGGTGGTTTATTAAAGCACGGGGACAGGGCCCGTGGGCAGGCAGAGATGCGGCCGCCGAAACGGTGCTTTCAAATCAACTTCTTCAACAAGCCACTGCCTGGGTGCAGGTCCCGGATTTCCCACCTTGTTCTACAACGCTGAATCTAAGTGTTCAGCGATTCCGATCCCAGGGATCCTTCCAGGCCAGTGAGGTATCACACTGTGTCCAGGCCATTCCCTCTGGGGGTGGGGGGGGGGCATTCTGTTTCCGTGCTGGGTCTGGTCTCCCTGTATCTTCCGCAGAGGGACAGACCCAAATTCGTATGTTCTCACCATCTTTAACCTCGGTGCTTTGGGGACAAGGCATCTAACCTCACTATTCCTAGTGACTTCATCTGGAAAATGGGCAGGACACCTTCTTGAGGGGTTCCTCGTGGGCAGGAACAGGTGACGTGGGTTGATGCCCGGCACATCCCAGCTCCTCATAGGGGGGGAGCCCTCTTCTTCCCCGTCTGCCCCGGACGGCCGGTTATTGCTGAGCAAGGAACAAGCCTGGGGTGGAGGTCAGCGATTTGATACCCGAGAATGACCTGGTCCCCCAGCAAAGTTCCGTGAGAACAAAAGTACTCCTCGCGGCAAGCTTTGGGGGGGGGGTCACCCTTCTTTCCAACTGTTGCCTCCGGGCCCTGGGTTTCCTGGGGATTGTGATCCCCGCGTCTCCTCCGCGAGCAGCAGGCGGCAGGTGCGTGCGCTTGAGCCCGGAGGGGCCGCCTGAATTCACCCCCCCCCCCGCCCCCCGCCGCCGCTCCTTCTGCGGGGGCTGTGTGTGTGTGTGTGCGCGTGTGTATAATTCAATCCCCGTGGGACTCAGAGTCTGGCCTCACCCGCAGCTCGGCCGATTGGCTGACGGTGTCAGCTCCCCGCCCTCCGCACCCCCGCGTCCCAGGTGGCTCAGGCCCCCAGTGGCGATCTCTGTTTACCGAGAGAGCCGGTCCAGGTGGGGCTCCATCTCCGCGCTCACTCCCCTCGGGGGGCCCCGCCCGCGCAGCAAGCGGGGAGGACACCTGGCCCAGCTGCTCCTTGTCCTTCCCCTCCCCCCACCGCCCGGAGAGGTCGGGTAAGGGGGAAGGGATGCGTGTGGGAGGGGGAGTCCCAGGCCCGGGAGATCCGGCTGTTACCCGGGCCCGGGAGCTCGCGCGCACCCTGGAGATGTATCCCTAGGCCTAGCTCCCCCTCCTTCCGCCCCGCCCTACCGTGCCCCGGGGACGTGCCCACCCCGGGCCAGCCACGGGAACCCGGATCTCAGGGATGCCCAGGACCCTAGAGGAGGCACAGACGTGGTGTGTTCCCCCTTCCCCAGACGGCGATGACTCCCAAGCCGGCCGGACCCCCGGACGGGGGCTGGGGCTGGGTGGTGGCGGCCGCAGCCTTCGCGGTGAATGGGCTCTCCTACGGGCTGTTACGCTCGCTGGGCCTTGCTCTCCCTGACCTCGCGGAGCACTTTGACCGAAGCACTCAGGACACCGCGTGGGTCAGCGCCCTGGCCCTGGCGGTGCAGCAGGCAGCCAGTGAGGGGGGCCCCGAGGCGGGAGGCGGGAACTGGGGTGGATTGGCGGAGATGGATGACCCACCTGATGACCGGACTCCCTGGGAAAGGGCGCCCGGTGGGACCGAGTCCCAGAAAACGGAGGGTCTCTAGGTCAAGGGGAGGAGCTCTTAGGTTGGGGGAGACGTTTTAGGCCTGGCCAGCCTCCAAGGAGAAGTGTTGGATCAAGTTTGGGGCGCAGAGGCGTGTCTTCCGTTGACTCCGCCCCCTTCCAGGCCCAGTGGGCAGCGCCCTGAGCACCCGCTGGGGGGCGCGCCCCGTGGTGATGGTCGGGGGCGTCCTCACCTCGCTGGGCTTCGTCTTCTCGGCGTTCGCCCGCAGTCTGCTGCACCTCTACCTGGGCCTGGGCGTCCTTGCCGGTGAGGGGAGAGGGGTACCGGGTCCCCAAGGGGTGATGCTGGAGAGGGGCGCGCTTCTTGGGGGCTGGAGGCCCGAGGGGCGGGGCCTCTCGCGACGGGCGGGGCCTCTCGCGACGGGCGGGGCCTCGGAGGGGCGGGGCCGGGATCGCCGGAGCCCGCGTCTTGAATCCCGGTCCTCATCCGGTGCCGTCCGTCCGCAGGCTCCGGCTGGGCGCTGGTGTTCGCCCCGGCGCTCGGGACCCTGTCCCGTTACTTCTCCCGCCGTCGAGTCCTGGCCGTGGGGCTGGCCCTCACGGGCAACGGGGCCTCCTCGCTGCTGCTGGCGCCCACCCTGCAGCTCCTCCTTGATTCTTTCGGCTGGCGGGGCGCCCTCCTCCTCCTCGGCGCCATCACTCTCCACCTCGCCCCCTGTGGCGCCCTCCTGAGACCCCTGGTGCTCCCTGACGACCCCCCGGCCCCACCCCGCGGGCCCTTAGCCGCCCTCGGCCTGGACCTCTTCGCGCGCCGGGCCTTCTTGGTGTTCGCCCTGGGCACAGCCCTAGTCGGGGGCGGCTACTTCGTCCCCTACGTGCACTTGGCCCCTCACGCTTTAGACCTGGGCCTGGGCGGGTATGGGGCGGCGCTGGTGGTGGCGGTGGCTGCGGTGGGGGATGCGGGCGCGCGGCTCATCAGCGGGTGGCTGGCGGACCAGGGCTGGGTGGCTCTCTCGCGGCTGCTGGCGGTGTTCGGGGCCCTGACCGGGCTGGGGCTGCTGGCCGTGGGGCTGGTGCCCTTGGTGGGCAGCCGGGAGGGCTGCGAAGGGGCCCTGCTGGCCGCGGCCGGGGCCTACGGGCTCAGCGCAGGAAGTTACGCGCCCTTGGTGTTCGGGGTGCTCCCGGGGCTGGTGGGCGTCGGAGGTGTGGTCCAGGCCACCGGGCTGGTGATGATGCTGATGAGCCTCGGGGGGCTTCTGGGCCCTCCGCTGTCAGGTAAGGGCCCGAGCGAACAGATCTGCTCGCAACCGTCCTCTGCCCGGGATCCCAGGCCCCTAAATTCCTTTCCCCTTCCTCACAGGCTTCCTAAGGGACGAGACGGGAGATTTCACCGCCTCCTTCCTCGCCTGCGGCTCTTTTATCCTCTCCGGCAGCTTCATCTACATGGGGCTGCCCGGGGCGCTGCCCTCTTGCCGGCCAGCCTCCAGGCCGGCCACGCCTCCCCCCGAGAGGGGGGAGCTGCTCCCAGCTCCTCAAGTCGCCCTGCTTTCCCCTGGAGGCCCCCAGTCCGCTCTGGACACTGCTTGTTGACCAGGAGTTCGAGCCCCACCCCCAGCAAAGAATTTCTATCCAGTTTCTTGCAAGTTCCAACTGTTAGCCAATCTGGGAGGATGAAAACATTCCTTCTACGTAAGATATTCAAGGGGGCCCCGGGGGGGCTCCATCAGTTAAGCCTCTGACTCTTGACGTCACTCAGGTCATGATCTCAGGGTCATGATCTCAGGGTCCTGAGATTAAACCCTCGAGTGGGCTCCCTACTGGGCATGCGGTGTGCTTAAGATTCTCTCTCTCTCTCTCCCCCTCTTCCACTGTCACTCTTTTTTTCTCTCTCGCAAAAAACAATAAAAACACAGGGAAGCTCGGAGAAGTTGCCTACCTGTCAGCTTCAGTGTGTTGGGATGAGGGCTCAGGAGGGAGGGGGCCATCTGCCCCATCCGGACCCCCCAGCTAACCCCTCCCTGCATTTCAGGCTCCTTCCCCTAGCCCGAGGAAAATGCTGGACTGGACTTCAGCTCTTGCTGTAGCAGCTCCTTCTCCCAAGCCACCCTCCCACCCCTGTGTCCTCACCACTGTCCTCTAAGTCTCGGGAGACAGTAGGAAAGGGGAGGTCTGCGGGCCAGACGGAGAGGGTGTGGTCCAGACAGCAGAGTCCAGGGTTAAAGTGGGGACCTTCCCTCCACTTCTTAGCCACGAGCCCACTTGGCCAACCCAAGCACACAGGCCCCAGCTCTTTTTGAGGTTCTGATGATCACCCCATTTCCTTATTGTTTTATCTCAAAAGGGCATCCCCCTTTCCCAAGCACCTGCCCGCAGAGAAGGAAGCTGGTGGGCGACACTAGAGATCACATGTAAAACATATTAAGTCTCTTGGCCTTTAGTTGTCACAGCTGATTCACAGCCCCCGGGGAGAAGGCCGAGCTCCTGGATCCTTCCATAAAGGTTGTGGGAGCAAAGAAGAGATGAGAGTCCTCAGCAAAATACTAGGGGGTTGGTGCACACCAGGCAGGATCACCGCCCAGCCCAGGCCTGCCCTGTGGGGGAGCGGATCAAGATGCTTAAGGCACTGTGGTTCTGTGGGCACCAGGATGGGCCAGAGGAGGAGAATCTGGAGCTGCCGAGCTCTGGCCTCTCGGTCTGACAGCCCCTTTGTGCAGTTCAGTCCTCTCCCAGCGTGTCCCTGGTCCGAGAGACTGTGGTGTCCACTGCCTCTGTGACAAGGTCCCGGGGCTTGGAGGCAGAGGCCGGGGAGCAGAAGTGAGGCAGAGTGACGAGGATTCCACTTCCTGCCAGAAGGAAGGCCCCGGCCACCACGAAAGAAACTGTGTAGTCGCCTGTCACATCCCGGAGGTAACCTAGGTCCAAGAGAGAAAAAGAACACATGTGGGTGCCCCACTTCCTGACACTTATGAAGGGAAGAGCATAGTCCTGAGCCCGTCATCTCGGAAGAGTTCGAACTCACTTAGACAGAACGGGATGAGCTCGAGAACTCTGGTGTCCCAAGGTTTCTACATGTCATTTTTGTAGGGAAATTTCAACCTCTTTCCTGCCTTCAGGAAGGGCCTCCAAGCCAGCCAGCGGAGACTTGGGTATCCAGATGGGGCCAGTGCACCTGCGCCTTTCTTTCAAGCAACTGTGGCCTTCCTGTCTACACTTTCAGTTAATAGTTAAGAGGAGAAAGTTAAGGGTCTGAAGGTTTTGGCATCTGGGCTGTGGAAAACTTTGACCCAACAGCTCAGACAGCTGGCGGGGGGCCCAGTAGGCTAAGGGAAGAGCCAGACACCTGCAGGCAACGTCTGGCTGGGTCCAGCCAGGTCCTCTGAGCACCCAAGGTACAGATACCTCTGAGCACCGGGTATCTGTAGATACCCAGCCACGGGGCCCTCATAGCTCCTCAGAGTCTTTCCACGGCCCCTATTTCCTTGTCCCTGGACCCACTTTGGGGCTGCTCGGATTGGCCACGGAGGCCGTGTTCTGTGCCATCCCCAAGGGCAATATTCATGCACATTATAATGTCACTAGTCCCCTCCCCAAATTGCATGACATGGCTATCATGCACACCCGCCCACCCCAGGAAACCCGATCCTCCTTACCTGACAGAGGAGCCCCCAGCAGCCCCCCAATGCTCTCGACCATCTGCACCAGTCCCAGGGCACAGTATATCCTTCCAGTCCCTACCAGTTCAGGCAACACGGAGAAGGCCACCGGGGTCAGGGCCCCTGATGTGAAGCCGTAGGCCACGGCCAGAGTCATTAGGGCCGTAGGAGCACGAGCCACAGGGAACAGGGCCAGGGACACCCCCGTCAGGGCAGTCCAGAGCATCAGCAGTCGCGCCACGGGTCCTGGGACCGCATCTCCTAGCCACCCAGAAACCACACGTCCCACGAGGTCAGAGACAGCCACCACTGAGAGTAGGAAAGCAGCAGACAGTGGGTCCCAATCCAGGTCCTGGAGGTGGGCCAGCAGGTGCACATAGGGAATGAAGTAGCCAGTGTTGATGAGCGTGATGGCAGCCGTATAACGGAGGAAGGGGCCGTGATGCAGCAGGGAGGTGAGCTGGGCCGCGGGGCCGCCCACAATAGGGTCCTCCCTCAGGGAGAGCGGGCGGAGGAGAGCACCACAGGCCACCAGGTGCAAGGACAGGGCAGACACCAGCAGTAGGGCCCCCCTCCAGGCATAGCGGCTGACCAGCCACTGGAAGAGTGGGGCAAAGGCAAAGGAAGAGAGGCCCACGCCGGTCAGTGCCAGCCCTGTGGCAAGGGATCGCCGTCGAGAGAAGTAACGGGACAGGCAAGCCAGGGTCGGAGTGAAGGTCAAGGCCCAGCCAGAGCCTGTCAAAAAGGAAGAGAGAGGGGTTGGGGGACTCTTAGGGCTCCCGGGGCACTGGGTAATCCCACCACGGTAGCACAGGCCTGGTTTTCGAGCAGTACGACCCTGTGTATTTTATTTCCTCTCCCAGCCTTGGTCTCCTCTTCTGCAAGACAGGCTTAAGACACCCGATGGGACTGTGGAGGCTTAGAAATACTGCATGCACAGTAACTAGACCCCAACTTCGGATTTATACCTCGGGCTATACCACTTCTGGCTGTGTGATCTCCGTCTGCCAAGTTACACAAGCTTCGAGAACCTTTCTTTGCTTGTAAACTTGGATTATGGCTTCTACTCTGCAGCCACGGTGCCTAGCACAACTTCATGGTCATTCTTCCTCAGACACTCCAGCCCCACCAGCCCCAGGCTTGCAAATTCTGGTCTCAACATTTGTGAATTTCTCAATATCCCTGCTCATGCTGATCACTTTAGTCAACGCTCTCAAGACGTCCTTCCCTTCCGGGCACAGGCGCTCGCCAAAACCTTCCATCGGCTCCTCCTTAGCCTCTCAGAGCTGGCAGGAAGAAGGTGAAAGTCGGGAGGCAGCTGGCCTCTCCTGCCCTTGTCCAGGGTCTCACCTGAGAGCAGCCCGATACTGAGGTACAGGTGGGTCAAGGAGGTAGCAAGGGAGGCGAGCAGCATCCCCGACGCAGCCAAGATGCCCCCCGCCATCACCACAGGCCTGGGCCCGTACTTCGTGCTCAGGGCACTGCCCACGGGACCTGAGAAAGAGGAAGACAGTCGTGCGAGAATCTCTCCGGCGTCCTTGGCCAGTAGCCTCCCCAGCCCCGCCCTTTCCTCCCCAGCGTGCCCGCATCCCCCTCCCGGTCCCACGGAGCAAGGCGGACCCCGGCGCGGCACTCACTCCCGAACTGCTGCACGGCGATCCCTATGGAGGCGACCCAGGAGACCCGCGCCGCCTGCTCTTCAAACGCTGCCACCAGCTCCACGAAGAAGACGCCGAAGGAGCGGAGCACCCCGAACACCAGCGCCGACTGGAAGAACGCGGAGAGCACCACCATCCACCCCCAGCCCCCGTCGGGGGGTTCGGCCCTGGGTGCCATCTGCGAGGGCACGGGGCTGCCGACACTCCGCGCAGCCCGGTTGGGAGCAGGGCGCGGGACCCCCCACCTCTACTCTCCCCGCCGCCCGCGCGGCGGAGGCCAGGCTGCTGCCGCTGCTGAGGAAGGCACCGACGAGCCCCGGAGGCAGGGAGGCTGCGGTGGACGCCTAAGCCTCTCCCCGGGCCCCGGCCCGGCAGCCTAGGTGGGGAGAGCGGGCGGCCTCCGCGCCAGCGGCTCCCGGGGGCGGGGCTCCGTGGGCCGAGCGCAGCTGGTCGAGGCCTGGGCGGCACCGGCCCGGGCGGGGCCCCGACGTTCAGCCTGGAGTCCGGAGGCGGCCCTGGGGTTGGGCGCCGGCTCTGCAGCGCGCCAGCCTCCGTGCGGGTTATCCCGCCGCCTTATCGCTGCGGTCCCTGAGGTCATCAGCAACCTGCCGGTCCCAGCTGTCATGCCTGTTCACCGCTGGCCAGTGGGGAAGCGGGACCCCGGGAGCCGGGGAGGTGGAGCCAGGAGGGCAGGGCGGGGCTTAGAGCTCGGTTCTGGACCCGGACAGTGAGTGGGGCGCATGCGTCAGGAGGGGGCCCTAGGAAGGCGGACTCGATGGGCCCCGCGTGACGGAGGGACCTGCCCGGAGGCTGTTGCATCTCCCGTCCACCTCACCAGCCGATCGGTCCAGGATCCCGCACCAAGACCCTCACGGAGGGAGCTCATGGGGGTTGGGGAGGGTTGGGGGGTAAACCGGTTCAGGAGAGGAGGACACTAACTTGCTGAATGAGGGGCCCACTGGCAAGGTCAGGTCGGGGTGAGTGTAGGGGTTCTTCCCTGAGACTCAAACGAAATACCTGTCCCAGCGCCCGTGCACACTAGAACCCCGATGCCCGGATCCCCGAGGGGCCCCGGGGCCGAGGAAGAGACTGGGGAAACGGACTGTTGGACTGCGGGCACTTGTGTCTTCAGTGGCGACTCGGTTCCTGTTGCTTCTGTCCTCGCTAACAGGAAATCTACAAGTCACAGAGACCAAAAATAACTCGGGAGAGGAAGGGCGGCCGTGGATGCACTCAGGGCCTCCCAGCACCACCTACACCCCCTCCTCAGTGGGGTTGAAAGCTTTTCCTCCGCCCTCTGGTAAAACTATTTCCTAACAGCAGGTTCTGATCTCGTGATGGGGTTGTCGAAAGAGGGTAGCTTTTATCACGGAGTGGTCAGCCCCTCCTATTCAACCAGTATCCAGTCTCTCCACTTTACATAACACTAATGGCTTGGCTTTGTTTCTTCCTTCTAATTCCTGCCCCTCAGGACTTTGACCTTGCAACTTGGGCTCAAGGGCTCATATCCAGACAAGTGACACATGAGAGGCTGTTTTTTGTCCGTTTATAGAGAGTGTGCATGTGCACACGAAGGTGGGGGGGGGGGGCTCTGGGGAGGAGACCTGGGAGCAGAGAGTCTTAAGCAGGCTCCTTGCAGAGTGTAGAGCCTGACATGGGGCTCTCTCTCTCTCACCATCCTGAGATCATGACCAGAGCTGAGATGACATCTCCAGGGCGTAACCAACTGAGCCACCCGGGCACCCCTGGGCTGTGTAATTTTAAAAAGCATATTGAGTCCTATAATTTTAATTTTATATGCAGGAAATAAAAATTATCATACCCCCCCAAACTTTGTTTGGGGTCAACATGTTGGGTGGTGGGAAATAGGCCAAGACGAGGCCATCAATGTGGCTGTATACAGGGACACAAGTGCACAGAGGACATAGGATCACCAAGATGTCGAGCCTCTCAGTTGGTTTTCCGGACTATAAATTGGGGATAATAATGGTACCTACTCTTGAGGGTTATCAGGGGAGCGGAATTCGAAAGGCCATGCACAAGAATGCTTAAGTTTAGGACCTGATAGGTACTGCAGGCTAAGTAATATTGGCTGATTTCATTTTCAACGGGGCATAAACTGAAGTGGCCAGGGTCCAGGTGGGGAGGGAGGTTTTAGTGTAGGCTTTTTGTTTTATGTTTTACTTAGAAATAGCTCTAATCTAGGTCATGAGTTTTAAGATGGAGAAACAAAACCCCACACTGTAAATGTGGGCAGGAACTGAAGACCATGTTAATAGACTTATTCCCCAGATGAGGAATTTTAAGTCTGAAAAGGGAGGGAACTTAACAGAATTGTGACCCTCTGCCCCCCAGCCTAACAGAGATGCACACCCAGGACACAACGGGACAGGGAAAGGGTGGGAGAGAAGCACTGCCTGGGTGCTGGGTAGATTCCAAGGCCCCATTGCTGGGGGAGGGGCAGAGCGGCCTGGGGGGGAGGGGTAGAGGGGCCTGACCACAGGCTTCACCTTCTCCCTGCCATCTGCATGCTCTTCTGTCCTCAGGGGACCCAAGTCCTGTCCATTTTCCTTAGGGGGCGCTGGTGGTGGTTTTGGGGGGGGGGGTTGTCCCAAGCATTCAGATTCCTGCACGGATGCATCCCCCAAACTCCTGGTATTATTAGTGGCTTCCTGGTTTCTCCCTGCTGCCTCCACACCTCGGGCAGGAAGTGACTTCAGAGCCACAGGATGCAGGTGGCTCCGGAGAAACTTCATGAAGTCACTGGTTCCTACACAATGAGCTGGAAGGCAAGGGCAGGGGAGAACAAGGGCTATCTGAAGCGTCTGATGGGATGGGGCAGTTGAATGGGCACAGAACACGAGACGGGATCTAGGAGGGAAGAACCCTACCCCCCCGCCACGTTTCACCCCATTCCCAGATCCTCCCAGGCAATAACCCGGGACACAGTAGGCAGCACAGAGAGTCATCTTTATTCCAAGATTCAAATCTTGCAAGATCTAACATTTCCACCCCTACGAGCGACCTCCACCTGCCCACCCAACTAGGGGAAAAAAAAAATCAATCATGGTTCCTTCTAGTATCTCTCTGTTGTGATCTCTCCCTGCTTCCGTTCTGCAGTGGGGAGCAAGAGGGAATGATAAAGAAAAGTTGCTTTCTCGCTGGTCCTCAAGTGGCAGCGATTAGTCCTGACCCAGCTCATGGAAGCCCACCTTGCAAATTTCAAAGTGCCCCTTACCCTCCATCCATACCCCACAATCAAACAGGTCCCAAGACAGCAGGGGAAGGACTGTAAATGAAGGCTTCAGAGTATCATCTCACATTCCAGACATTCCATCAGGTTAAGAGGCAACCCCATTCCCAACTTTCTACTTACCTGACCTACAGTGGAGACTGTGCCCCTCAACCAACCTCTTAATCCTACCCAGACATACTTGGTCAACTAGAAGGACCACCAGTCAATTACTTTCTAAATCTTGTAAATCTCTAATCCCAGCAGTAATCCCAATCATAATCACAAACTACAGCAAATCCAGAAAGGAACTCAGCCCCTTTTCTCTCCCTGTGTAAGGTTCTAGTGCATTCACCAGTTCCAGACAGGAATGCAGTGACAGGAAGGCCAGGTCACAGAACTAGCTTTTCTAAGGTAAGAGAGATACCAGGTGCCTGTAACTTCTAGAGGGAAAGAAGTTTCTGAAATCTGGACACTTGCCAGATGATGTCCAAAAACCCACTAAATGAAGAAGGAACTTGTCTCAGGTAGAGAGAACCCCAAGGAACATTGGAACCCAGACACCTCTACAGTTAAGGACTGGTCACGGCTCTTTATCTCTTAGTCAAGATAGAGTTTAATAATTCTCCCATAGGTCATAGCATTCTTTGAGTCTGGGCAGAATCAGAAAAGGCTGTGTCATCTCTGATAAGGAAGGGATCAACCCAGTGCTGAGAACAGGCCCCAGGGGGAGGATTCTCAGCTCAACTAAAGCCGAGCGCATGGCAGATCGACACAGTGGAGCCATACCGAGGTGACCAGACCTCCATTTCCGGCTCACCAAACAAAGACAAAGACAAAAGCAAAAACAAAAAATGGTCCTCTAAGTCTTGGAACTAGAGGGGAGTCTATATGCAGTTCTAGCCCGCTAGAGAACCTACAATACCCAGAATACCAAAGAGGGTTCCTGACCCAATTCCACAACCCCACATGTCCCCAGAGCTGCCCTAGAACAAATAAGGTTCCAGACCTAGGACTGGGAGGGACAGTATACAGAGAGACCCTTTCTCCATTCCCAAAGCACGGACAAGCACACAGACAGGAGAAACAACTCTGAAGATGAAGTTACCACAAGCAAACACATGAAACAGTCAAGCCAAAGGAGACAGCCAAGTGCTCATCTCTGCCAGCAGAGCTGTGACCCCACACACTTGTGCTTCAGGCCACCTTGGATCACACTTCTGGAAGAGGGATGTGGGAAATGCCATGGGATGAAGGCCCTGGTGCCACCCACAGGCCTCAATAAATTATATTTACAAAGAAACCAAAGGAGAGGGGCGCTGCAGGTGGAGGGCCGTCTCTCCAGCCTCCCCCCTGCCCCCCTGCCCGCCCCGCCACCCGCAGCTCCCATCTGGCTGTCTCCTCGGAAACAACTTGGATTGTGGGGAAGAGGTTTTGACCAGCAAAACGGAGGCAGATCAAGAGCGGACCTGCCACCCCTGCTCTCCCCAGCGAGAATTCAAGGTGGTGGCTGTTTCTGACACCCGAGGGGCCTCGCACGCCCCCCACGCCCAAGCCCGCAGCTCTCCGGGTGTCCGGGAAGCTCGTGGGATCCGGCCGGCGCGCGCAGCTAGGGCCCCCCCAGAATGTGGTAGTGCACTTTGGTGTTGGTCGCCGCTCCATGCTTCTGGCGCAGATGCAGGCGCAGCTGACTCTTGTGCCGGAAATGCAGGCCGCAGGGGTCGCACTGTACGGGGACAGCCAGGTCAGCTCCCGCCCCCTCTCCAACCACCCCGGAGGGACAGCCGTCCAGGCCAGCTCTCCGCGGGAGAGCGGCTCCTCGGTCCTCGCGTCTCCCTAGGTCCTCCTCTGGGGCCGCAGAGCTAGGCCCCGCCCCTTCCATTCCTAGCTCCGCCCCCCGGACGAGGCCCAGTCCGGAGCCTAACTTCTATGCGCGCGCGCGTCCCAGCCCCGGCCCCGCCCCTTATCTTCCAGGACTCCGCCCACTTCGGAGAGCTCCGGGAGCCCCGCCCCCAGGTAAGAGCCAGGCCAGGTCCCGCACTCACGTGGTAGGGCTTCTCCCCCGTGTGGATGCGAACGTGGCTCTTGAGGGTTTGTAGGTGGCGGAAGCGAGTGCCGCAGGTAGGGCAAGGATAGGGCTTCTCCCCGGTGTGGATCAGCACGTGCGCGCGCAGATGCGCTACCTGGGAAGGCAGGGGGACCTCAGACCGCGCGTCCGAGAGGCACACCCCCAGTCCCCGACGGCGAGCCCCGCCCTCTGGCAGATCTGCCCGGAGCCGGCTCCCAGACGCGCCCCGCACCTGCACGAAGCGCGAGCCGCAGGTCTCACACTTGTAGGGCTTCTCTCCCGAATGGATGCGGCTGTGCGTCTTCAGGTTGGCTGGCCGGTTAAAGCGGGCTCCGCAGATGGAACAGTGGTAGGGCTTCTCCCCTGAGGGCAGGGAAGCCTGGAGATCAGGTCCTCGGCCTTAGGACGCCCGCGAGCACGAGGGCCGGGACTTTCTCCTCCCTTACCTGTGTGCACCGTGCGGTGACTGGCCAGGTTGCCTTTGTAGCGGAAGGCAGACCGGCAGAGCTGACATTTGTAGGGCTTGTCCTCCTCCCCGGGAGCCAAGGGGTCCAGCCCTGATGAGCACCCAGCGACTGCCTCACAGTTCTGGCAGCTGAACGGTTCACTTCCTGGGAGGGGGGGTGGGTAGTGACAATTCCAGTGAGTCCTCAAGCCACACTCCTAGTGGGTTTTCTTTCCCCCCAACTTACTGTTAAGGCTCTGGAGCTCATTCGACTTACTCAAGGTCCCATGGTTCATAAGAGGCCAAGCCAGGATCTGACTTCGTGTCTGTCTGACTTCAGACTACTCTGCTAATCTCTTCAATAGTGGTGGTGGGGGCGCCTGTGTGGCTCAGTGGGTTAAAGCCTCTGCTTTCCACTCAGGTCATGATCCCAGAGTCCTGGGATCGAGCCCCGCATCGGGCTCTCTGGTCAGCAGGGAGCCTGCTTCCCTTCCTCTCTCTGCCTGCCTCTCTACCTACTTTGATCTCTGTCAAATAAATAAATAAAATCTTTAAAAAAAATAGTGGTGGTGGTAGGTAGAGGGGTAGAGGTCCCAGGTGCTGTGTTAAGATTCTGTTCTCTCTCCTCTCTTGGACCACTGCTCTGCTCGACAGCTTGCCAGAGAGGCCCTGCCAAGCCTGGGCCCACCACTCAGCCCTGATGGGAATAGGCCGGAAGTTCCCAAACTTGGCGGCTCATTGGAAGCTTTAAAAGAAATACTGATTCCTGGCTCCCACATCCAGACACTCTGATCTGTGGGATGTGACCTGGGCAATGGGGTTGTTAAGAGCTCCCGAGGTGATTCCAGTTTGCAGTAATTGGGACCGGCCTTTCCTTTTAGCCCAAACTGGCCTTGAGCAGCCTGAGGAGAAAAGCCAAGGGCAGTGGTAAAAGGAAGGGCTCTGACCTGGTGGCGGACAAGCCCGCCCAGACTGCGATGCAGGGGTCTCTTGAGCCGGGGCTGTGAGGAGGTGGGGGCTATTGACTGGAGCCCCACATTTGAAGTGTCCCGTGACAGCAGATGGAGAGAGCCTAGGCAGGTGGCAAGCCCAGAGAAAAGGATTAGGAGAGATTTTATTGGGGGGTGGGGGGAGGCATTCTGGCCTGGAGAATTCGGAGCCAGAGGCTGGCTTACCCTCTGGAGGTTAGCCAACACTGACCAGTGAGCCAGAACTGGTGGTGCTTTGGAAGTCCCACCCCCTCCCTCCTGGCTCCTGATCTCCCAGCTCAGGCCAGCCTCTGCCAGTTCTTGAGGTTCCAGGGTCTGTACCTGCTCTGGGGACCGGGAATGGGTCCTTCTTCACTGCCGCTGCCGCTGGAAGCCTCGTCGCCGCTGGGGAGCCTGGCTTGGGGGCACAGTTGACCAGCACTCCTCTCCCCCGCCAGGCTCCCTGCTTGGGCGGCCTGAGAGTTTAGCACGATGAACTTGTACTTTTTCCAGTTGCAGGCCTTGGGGTCTGGGCTGCCTGGGCTGGGGGACCTTTGACTGCAGCTGCGAGATTCGGTAGGTGGGTCTGGATGCCCTTCAGAGCGCCTGGGGCTGCCTGGTGGAGGGGCCGTTGGGGGCCTCGGGGGTTCCGCCTCCAAAGGCCGCAAGGAGATGCCCAAAGGTTCATAGCTGGGAAAAGTGTGATGGATATTAGTGCTCCTTCCTGATCTTGACCTCTACCCGTGACACCTGGGATGCCACCTCACTCAACAGAGGACACGGAGTGGGGGCCCCCTCACCTGGCCTGGATGAAACGGTGGCAGGCCTGGACCACGTGTTCCATCTGTAAGTAGGTGGCGGCCGCGAGGACCGCCGGTGCAGTGGCAGGAGAGAGGCGTAGGCGTGACGTGTACATAAAATCCAGGAGAGGAGCGAAGCCTCCGGCTTCGGGGCCCCCGGGCAGGGAGAGCACGTCCACCCCCACGCCTGCGCGGCCTCGGAAAATCGAATAGAAGAAGCCACTGCAGAGAAGGCAGATAGGCTACGTCAGGGCCCGAGGAATCCACAGACACACACAACAAGAGGAAGCTCCATCTCCTCCCCATCATCCCCCCAGTTCCCCGACGCGCTCCACTCGACGCTCAGCCTCCTGCTCCCAGAAGGCTTGGCTCCGGATCCCCTCCCGGATCCCCTCCCGAGGACCTTATGACACCACCCTTTCCCATTGGTCCCGCCCCACGCCCCCCCCCCCTCCCCAAGACCCTCCTCGAACCTGCAGGCGATAAGAACCGCCTTGTGAGCTCGCAGGGGCTGCCCTCCGACCAGCAGGGTGACGTCGGTGAGGATCCCGCGCAGGCGCAGCTCGTTAAGGTTGCCCAGCACGTCGGAGGAGTGGCGGGTGAACTCGCGCACGTATCCCAGCGCGCCCTCCGGAGCGCCGGTGGAACCCATGGCGACGCAGGCCTGCGGGTGCCGGGGAAAGGGCTCAGCGACCCGGGCGGTGCTCAGACACCTTCCCTCCGCAGTTCGCTCCTCCGGCCGACGTGCAGCCCGGGCCGAGCCCCCCAGCCCGGCTCGCGCAGCCTCATGGAGTCCGTCTAGTGCTTTCCGCCCCCAGCCCACCGGCGCTCGCCTCCCGGCTAGACTCCACTGTGCCCGCGCGGGGTGGATGTTCCCACGCCGCGGCATCGATGGCCTGCGTGGGGAGTCTGGCCCACGGCGCCCTCGGCTCGACTGCTCGTGCCGCAGCAGCACCCCGCTCCCCTCAGCCTCACCGCGCGCCTCAGTCTCAGGTGTCCGACCTGCCCGGGCACCCCGGGCGGCCCGCGTCCACACCCCTCTAAATCCCACCCAGGCACCCTCTCTGAAGCACAGAATTCCACTCCTGTCTGGTCCCGGACCCCTAGTTCAGCCCAAGCACCGGGCCTCAATCTTCCTACCATCAGCAACCCTTTTCGGGAACCCAGGAGTCCGGCTCCCTCGGTCCGTCGTTCTTACCCCCGTCCCGCAGGGGCTGCGGCCGTTCTTCTCGGGGGGCGGGGTCTCGCTCCCCTCCTGGCGTCGGCTCCTTTATCTGGCCGGGATGGCGGGGGCGGGGGTGGAGGTGGGGTGAACGCCTGGGTCTGTATCCTTCCTTCCTCCCTCGCTCTCCAGATGGCGAGCCCGGGGCGGGGTCTCCGGCCAGAGGGCGGGACCTCAGAAACCCTGGGTGGTCGTAACGTAAGGGGTCTCGGGCCACGTAAAGTGGGACCGGCGAGGGGACACTGGCACTGGGGAGGAGGCTGGGGATAGCGATATTGGAAATAGGGGCAACCCGGGTCGTCGAGGGGCCGCAGGCAGCGAAAATCCGTGTGTTGGCTTTTGAAAGGGGGGTGCCTGTCAACTGGAGAGTGAATACAGCGGAATTCCCCCTTCCCACGGACGGTGTCAGGGGAGATAAAGGGGAACCCAACGGGGCACCCGGTTTGGGGAGGCCCCGGCGCACTCGTGTGGGGTCCCAGACAGCGGGAGGGCGCGGTGCGAATGACAGGGTCCTCTAGCAGGGACTGCAGAAAGGGGGGCTCTGATCGGGCGGGGCGGGGAGGGGACGGATATGATTTCTAGTTCGTTTCCTTCCATTGTCCTGCGACCGGACGGCTCCGCCAGCTGCTTCCCCTCGAGGAGGTGGGGAAAGCCCCGGCTGGGGGCCGAGAGACGCTCAGGAGACCTGGGCGTCCGGACTCTCGCTCCCGATTCCCTTCTGAATCCTTGTAGGGATCCAGAGACACAGACTCCCGCCCAAAGCCCGCTCGCCCTCCCCCAGTCCCAGCTCACTAAGGGCCTCGGGCACCCGCCGGTCGGCTACGCTGGGAGGCTGGCGGGACGCCCCGGTCCAGCGCGGCAAGTAGGCAAACCCCCCGCAATGCTCGACTCCTTCCACGAGGGGGCGGACGAGCACTAGCCTCGCCTTGCCGTCTCCACCCGGCTGGGGTCCACTCGGACCGGGGCGCAGGATCCATTCGGTCTCAGAGGCGGACACCTTCGTCCTCCTCCCCTTTGCGCTGGTTGATTTTGTTCCTCTGTCTCCTGGGGGTGTGTGGTGGGGGGGACGAAGGCTGGGCGGAGGGAGGGAGAGTTAGGCGACAGAGGGGACTTCCCTCCGAGGCTGGGGTTCCTAATCTGGGGTGAGAAATCCGTGGGCTCTGGGAGCAAGGGAAGTGGTGGGACCAGGAGTGGGGTCTGAGCCCTGGGAGCTCAGGTTCTCTTTTCTCATGAAGCTATACCCTGTTATCTGTCGGTAGAGGTGGATTTTTAGCGAACATTAATCTGAGGGTTGGGTGGGATGGACAGAGAGAGGGAAAATCAGGGAGGGCCTCAGGGGTAAAAGGAGAGAGACAGGGCAGGAGGGGCCCGATCACCGATAACCCTAATTGGAGGTTCCTGATCTGGGAGATGGGCACGAGTCCCACCCTCATATTTTGTTTGGGGAGAGGTGGGGGGGACGCGATGTTTATTTGGAGGAGGGGTGCAGAGCTGAGTTCTAGCTGTGAAGCAGGACTTGCATTGGGTTCAAGAGAGTCCATAGGTGTCTGGGAATGACTGGCCATTATCCATGGAGCTGCCTACGGGCCTGCGGTGTCTTTATCTGACCCGAGGGTGTCTTTATTTGGGTGCAGGAAAGAACTGCGGAGAAATTGGGAATCCGGGACCCCTCGGGATTCAGGACCATGCTGTGGCTTTTGTATGTGAGGGTTACTGTGACCTCTGCTGAGTCTGGAGGTGGGAGTCCGACAGGGGGTTCCCTTTGGTATCAGGGTGGAGTTGATTTTGGGTTACCTGGTCTGCTGTGGAGTATATGTTTTTTATGGGTTGAGTTAGTAGGATCGTTCTGGGCACTGGGGGCTGCACTCAGAAGGCCTGAGCCTGAGCTCCAGTGGTACGTTTGAGGCAGGGAGCTGATTTTGAAGCTGCGTTAGTTTTGGGGACCCTGACCCCCATAATCTGGAGATTGTCATCTTGGAATGTCAGGACAACCTGCTAGGCGTGCTTCGGGAGGTCGATGAGGGTTGTGTGTTGCGGATTGATAGTCATTGGTGTGTATGGACAATCTGATTTCAAGTAGAGTAGTCATGCTGATTTGGGGGTACAGTCTGTTTTGGGAAGCCATGTACGTTTCAAGGCTGGGGTTAGATTTGGGGGAACATGAAATTCAATCTGGCGTTTTTTGTTAGCTTGAGGTGGAACGTAATAGGAAGCTGGGAGCGGGTTTGAAGGCCTTGTGTGTGATTGTGGGTCATTGAGGGGAAACAGACCTTGGTACTTGAATGTTGTGGAAACTTACTTTGAAGGCAGAGTGGCCTGTGTATACATAGATAGCCACGAAGCTTTTCCCAGGGGGAGAAACAAGGTGAGGGCGCAGGGTAGGAGACTAAAGTTTTGGGGTGTCATTATTTGGGGGTGTTTTGTCACTTTTTGGATGTATTTGATGAAGCCGAGGGATGGGTCGTAAGGTGAGCCTGATTTGGGGGTTCACTTAATTTGGAGCATGAAGCTGGTTTGGGATGTCCTTTGCTTATAGCTAGCTCCCTCTCACCCCAGATTCTAGAAGTCTCTTTCTTTACTGAACCCCCAATTATGCCCAGGACTTGAAGGGAGAAATTTGGAAAGGTAGTTGGTAGTGTATCTCCTCTTATTTCTATGTGACCTGGATAGATCTGACGGAGAGAAGGCAGTTTCAGACTCTGAACCCCAATTTCTTAAGGGAGCACACCTCACTTTCTGGGAAGATGGGGGGGGATGGGGTAGCCCGTGGTAACGGGAACACCCCTGACTAGGACAGTGCTGTTGGAACTTTGGCAAGGAGAGGTGGTGGAGGGGTGCAAGGAGGTGATTCTTGCACCCTGTGTTTCCAGGGTGAGAGCCCCAAACAGAAAGCAGACGGAGGCCTGGGAATGTGGGTGAGGTGGGTGGGGGGAGGGGTGCCCCACGGCAGTAGGGGCGAGGGGGTAAGCCAGGCCAGCTCTGCACGCCTGGGTCCCTGCTCTCTCTGGCTCTCCTCCCCTCCCTCCCTCCCACCGCCCACCCCCCCAACCCAAGGCAAAAAACCTGCCTGTGCAACAGCAATGGCAGATTCCAATCCTCCAGGCTTTCCTTAAACCACCACGGAGACCAGCCAGGGGGGAGGGGAGGGGAGGATCGGGCTTTCCTGCTTCCCTAAGACTGGGGCTATGAGCTTGACCTCCTGGCCCTTGGCCCTTCGAGGAGTGCCCCCCGGTCTGGAAGCCAGGTTTCCTGGACCCTCGCCCCCGAGCGGGGGGGGGCCTGGAGAGACGGGGAGGAGGAAGGAGGGAGTGACTTCCAAAATTGGCATCGGGACAGAGCAGGGCTGGCGGGAGGCAGGTGAAAGACGGAATTTTCCTGAAAAAACGGGGGTATCTGAGGACCCCAAATTTGGGGTGCTAGTCCAGGACCGTCCTGCCAACATCCTAGATTTTTTTGGGATTTTTTGGGGCCCCCGGGACCCCTCTAGATGGGGTGAGGAATGTAGTGTTGGGGGAATCTGACTGGGGCATTGCAGCTGCCTCTCCCGCCGAGTTGGAGACGGATGGGCTGGGACGGGTTTGGGGGGGTGTCCCCAATTCTGACTGGGAATGGAGGAACCCCCTTCTGAGCTCTCTTATGGGGGTCCCCCCTCCCTAGGGCACTCCCCACTCCCTGAGCCAGCCGAAAGGAAGGAGGCCAGCGATGCGACTGGGGCGGCTCCTTTCTCCTGCACCCCAAATGTGAGGGATGCACCCCAAATTTTGCTCCCTTCAAAATAGGGGACCAGGATCTCAGGGGAGAGTAGCTGAGGTAAGTGGGGAGGAAAGTGTCCCCTGTTTTCAGGAGAGACGTGGCGGTTGGGGGGGAGGCTTGGAGGTGCGTGCTGGGGTGGGGTTGGGCTTTGTCAGTCTTGGAACTGGGGGGATGATCGGAGAGGCTTTCCCTTATGCCCCGAACCGCAGTCCCCCAGATAGTAACCAAAGGCTAAGATCAGAAGCCCCCCCAACGTCCCCAGCCGTTAGCACAGTGTTTCATCTCTGTCTCACCCCCACAAAGGCTCTGCCGAGATTGGGAGCTGGGGGCAGCTGCTGAGTTTGGGGGGGCCGTGGAGGTTGGAGTCAGGAGCAGAAGGCCTTGGGAGGCTTTGGGGCAGGACAGACAGGGGTTTCGAGGGAGGGGGTCCGGCGTCCCCCGGGGCCTAAAAAGACTGCTTACACCCACCATCTTAGATCTTTCTGATTGCTAAGAGTTTTGGGGGGTGTGTCGGCGGGGGGGTGGTACAGGGCGGCATGGGAGGTAGGAGGAAAACTTTTGGTTTGCAGAAGGTGTTATTTTGATTTGTGGAAGGAATTTTGGCCCTTGGAGTTTGCTTTCTGTGGGGTGCTTTTAAAAATCATGTCCTGGTCAGGAGGGAAAGGCTGAGGGAAGGCCTAGGGTGGGGGTGGGGAGAGCCATGTTTGTCTCAGCTTAAACGTGGCTTTCTGGGGTGGGCCCGCCTTCCTGGGCCTGGTGGATGGGCTGATGGGGGTTGTCATGGGGGGTCGGGTGTGGGCCCTGGGGGGCGGTGGGGAGTGGGAACAGTGCTGGGGGTTGAGTACCTGGCCCCCAGGTCCAGACAGCCCTCTTCCTGGGCCCTGCTGCTCCCCTTTCCCCCTGGCCTCCATTTCCTGCCTTTGGCCTCCATCTTGTGGCAGGCCCAGGGCCCAGGGCGACTTCCGGCCCCCCTCTCCCCACCATGTTCCGGCCCCACCACCTCTGGACTGCCAACTCCCAACCCTGCTGTCCTTGGCCTTCTGTCTCTCCTTGCTTTCTCTTGGGTTCTGACCCAGGGAGGGGAGGAACGGACACAGGAAGCCTTGGGTCCCTGCCCTTGCTGAGTCGGGAGGCAGTGTGTGGCCCCCCCAGTCATCCCGTTTCCTCTGCCTCTGACCCCACCCGAGGGGTCCCCTGAGCAGAGTTACTACGGAGGGAAGGTGGTTCCAGTCGTATCCCACGGCGGGCTCAGCCCTTAGGCCCCTCTCCCTCCTGTGGCCTGCCAGCTCCTCACCCCGGTTCCTCATTGCCCCCGCAACCCTTCTTGGGGCCGTGTATGCCTTCTGAGCCTTCTCTAGGTCCCCGCTCCTGGTGGTGGGGGTCTTCACGGCACCATCTTGTGCTCCCTTCCTCTCAAGCCACCCCAGTCCTGCTCCCGCCCCAGCAGCACACTGTGGTTTGCACGGCTCTGTGGCCACGTCCAAACCACACTGTGGTGTTAGAGCGAGGGTGGGGGAGGCACCGCCGAGGCCTGGCCCCGGGAGGCCACCCTGGAGAAGCGACACAGAAAACATCTGGGCCTTCTTGTGAGCTGGGGGGTGGGGGGGGTGGTCCTGGGAGCACTGGAAATGGCCCCTCTCAACTCCCCGGGACGGCCTCAGGAATACGGACTGCCAGAGGTCCTGGGATTAGGCTCGGCCTCCGGAGAGTGGACTGGAGTCTTTGTTGCCCACACCCAGCTCCCCTGGCTCTAGCAGCACAGAAATATTGGCACTGGGCACAGAGTCTGCCAATATGGGCTGTGCTGCTCCAGGCAGGGTGGTAGACCTGCGGGGAGGGGCCGAGCCCCGGGGCCTCAGGAGGGAGGCCTTCGCCCACCGTGCCCCAATCACGTGACGCTGCAGGCACCAGGTGGAGAGGGCAATCTTTATTGTTTTCTGTATAAAAAAGTCCATCAGGTGGAGGTCAGAGGGGTTTGGGGGCAGATGCGCGTACAGGAACGGCGTGGCCGGTGTGGCCCCAGCAGCCTTGTGACTGTCCCTCTCGTGCAGGCTTGCTCAGAGTCCCGGGCGATCCACAGGTCCAGGGGGAACAGTGAGAGGGGTCAGAGGTGGGAGGCTCAGCGAGAGAGTAAAGGAGGGTCAGCAGAGGTCATGAGAAGGCCAGAATCCAGGGTCAGGCTGTCTGGAACAGGAAGCAAAATGGGCCGAGATGGAGCGAGCCCCAAGTACGCTTCCAAGACCCCCCCCCCAGCACCTGCTTCCAAGACCACTCCCACCTCCCCTGAGCCCCCGGCTCCTTGCTGACCCAATGCCCTGCACAGGGTACCAGGGAACCTGCTCTTCCCAAGCCTCTGTACCGGGGGAGGGGGCTCCTGTGGAGACCATCCCCCACGCCTCCAGCTGGTGTGGGAGTGGGAGGAGGAGGACTCCTACCCTGGTCGAAGTTGAGTTTCTTGGCTGGAGGAGTTTCTCCTAGCCCTTCAATATCCACCAGGTCGCTGTTGGCATCCGAGTCATTCAGAGCACTGAGTGTCACATCTGGGGAGCGGGGGCGGGGGGGCGCGGCATAAGCTAGGTTCTAGGTTCTCCGACTGTCCCCCAGCTCTCCCTCCCTCGGCCACCTGACCCACTCTCAGGGAACCCTGACAGGGAAAGGGAAAGAGATGGGTCCTTCTCTGACCCACCCGATTCTCTCCCTGAACCTCAGACAGGACCTTGATCTCCCAGGTAGCCACTCGGCAGCCCTCACCGGCCTTCTGTTTCTTTACGGGGGGCCCCCCGGCCTCAGGGACACTGGAGCCACTTGGCAGAGGGGCAGCTGGAGGAGGTGACAGGACACCGGAGGGCACCTTCTTGGGTCCTTTCTTGGGTGACTCAGCTGGAAGAGGGATGCCGGAGTCTTCGTAAACCTTGCGCTTCACAGTGGCCTTTATTTGGGCCCTGAAGAGAAGAGAGAGCAGGTTAGGGAGTCATCAGAGCGCGGGAGGGAAGAAGGGAGGGGAAGGGCAGGGCTAACGGGCCATTGTGAAGGAATACTGGGGAGCCCTTCGTGAGCACCAAGGTTAGGGCGCCAGCCATTGGTAGGGTTCTCGTGTTCTCCTGAAGCTTCGCACACACTCAGGGCAGACGGGATGTGAAGAGCGGACTACCTCAACGGTGCAGTGGGGAAGGCCCGCGTCCTACTTCTCTTGTGGGACAGATGTGGGGGCACGCAAGGCTACCAGGTGAGCTCTGGTGACCCGCAGGCAGACCGAGACTTAGGAGTAGACTCCAATCAGTTAGTTCAGTGTTACAGCACCCCCAGAAACACCGCAGCAGCAGCTCGAAGGAGCTGTGTAAACCGCCAGGGGACTCTCATCACCAAACTCGGCTGCTGGGCATCTCAAGGCAACCCAAAATAAAACTCTCGTAAGGTCCTGGTTAGGACAGCATTTCAGTAACTTCTGACCCACTCTTTTATTCTCAGTCCTCTAGCTCTTGCTAACACAACTAGCAGCGAGGCAGGAAAGGCCGTTGAGTTGGAAGGGGGTTCTCAGGATGATGGACCACGGGTGTGCAGGAAGACGGTGCCCACCCCCCTTCCTCTGCCGGCCACCCTCCCTCACACTGTCCGTTCCTTGATGACACAGCTGATGTGATTAAGATCGTCCCCAAACCGCTTCACGGCAGCCCTCAGCATCTCTATCTCCGTCTCCGTCCACTTGGCACTGTCAGGGGGGAGAGGGGGACAGGAAAGTGGGAAGAGGGGGGTGTGCAGCCAGCCCACAGGCAGTGCATTCCACAGCCGCCAGCCTCCTCCCTCCAGTCCCTGGGGTCCCTTCCGTGGGTCCCTAAAGAGGGTTTCCTCCCCCTTAAGCCCTGTGGGCATCCTGAGGACCGCAACCACACCTGTCCCGACAGCCACGATCGAAGGAAAGCCTGCCTGTGCCTGAGCCCCGGGCGGCCGCAGCCGTGAGGGGCCCCCTGGAAGCAACCCCACCCGCGGGGCTCTCAGAACCGCGATCGCGGCGAGCGGCGCTCAGGTCAGCCCGCAGGGCCCGGGTCGGGAGCCGCAGGCTGCGGGGGCACCCGCCGTGCCTCCCGCGACCCGCGCGTCTCCGCGCCCGCTCAGCGCGGCGCCCGGCGCAGGGCACTCCGCCACCTGTCCCTGCCCAGAGCGTCCGCGCCGGTGGCCGAGTCGGCGCGCCCGCCCGGCTCACGTACCCCGCGGGGGAAGAGTCGGCCACGGGATGCAGCTGCATCGTCAGCTCCCCGAGCTTCGTGAAGGCGGCGCCCGCCGCGGAGAAGATCTCTCCGACCTGGGGGCGGGGCGGCGTCACGGGGGGCCGCGCACACCCCGCGCCGTCCCGCCCGGAGCCCCTGGCCCCACCCCAGCGCGGCTCCCGCCTGGCCCCCGCCCCCCGCCCCCCGCCCCGGGCGGAAGAGCCGGCGCCGCCGGCAGGGGGATGGGGCCGCCCGCCCGCGGCCGCCAGGGAGCGCTCTCCGCGAGCGAGGCCGAACCTTGGTGGACGCTGACGTCATGGCCCCGCGCGCCTCCCCACGGAGGAGACGCCGCCGCCGCCGCCGCCGAGCCGGGGACCACGGAGCCGGGCGACCGAGCAGCTGGGGCCCCCCGCGCAGGAAGTCCCGCCCCTCCCCGCGGCCGATTGGCTCCCCGGCGGCCGCTCCCCGCCTTGCCCGCCGCGGTGGCTCCGGCGGCGCCCGCCGAGCGAGGCCCGAGGGCCGGACGCCGCCTCACTTCCGGCCCAGCTTCCCTCCACTTCCGCCGGCGGGTCGGCTCGCGGCGCACGGCAGCCGTCCCGCCCCCGCCCGCCCCGGCCCCAAGCACAGACACACGGCTCAGCAGGACAGTTCCGCTTTATTGTGGACGGACCGGGGACGGCCGACCCCAGCCTCCCCGCGCGGGGCCAGGACGCCGGCCAGCAAGGGCTTCAGTTCCGCCGGGGGCGCCGGCATGGGGGCGGAGGCGGGGGCACGAGCCCCTGGAGAGAGTCTTTAAATAGAGGGGGGCGGACGGGGGGCCAGCGGAGCGCTAGCGCACCATGTACTCCTTGCGCTTGTTGAGCCGGACTTGGCAGAAAGAGAAGCCTCCGAGCAGGAGGTAGAGGCCCGCGGCGATGAAGCAGTTGTAGCTGACTCGCTCGTACAGGTCATATATCTTCTGGGGGTCCTTCCTGCGGCGGGCATGGGGTACACAAGGGTCAGCAGCACTCGTGGCGGCCGGCCTTTCCCGGGCGCCAGGCTCCGCCTAAGCGCTTTTACTCGCGTTACTCAAGCTTCCTCCAACCCTCCGGGGCGAGTTCCAGGATCGCGTGCCCCCGGCGGGAGGGGGACTGCGGCCTAGGGATGTCGAGTAAAATACCGAAGCAGCCGCACCTAGGCTGCGGAGGGCCGCGGGGGCTGACTCCGAGCGCGCTAAGAGGAGAAAAGCTCGGCGCACTCAGTTCTCCAGCCTCGGGGCCCAGGCACCCGGCCACCCCGCCACCAGCAGCTCCCGCCTACGACTCGGGGCCTCGGCCACCTCCCCCTGCCCCCGGCTCGCCTCTGCCACCTGACTACTTACTCAAAATCTTTCTCGGTGAAAGGGACGTCCTCGATCAGCACGGCCGAATGGACATTGAAAAAGATTCCGAGCATGATCTGCAAAAAGGCAGCGAACGGGTTCCCTGAACCCCAGCCCCCAACCTGGTCGCTCTCCAAGCTCCTCCCACTTCTAATGTTGCCACAACGCCCGGGTCTGGGAGCCACCGGAACGCGCTGGGACTGGGGTGGCCGCTACGGGGCTCGGACTCCGTCACCAGGACTGGGGCAGTGCAAGGGCAGAACAGTGAGCAAGCCAGACTGTCCTCCTCTCCAGAGGCGGCGTTGTCATGGGACAGGGAGGAGGGGGTCGTGGATTCACGTACTATTTCTTCCCAGAGCGGGGCGGGTCACCCCGGGGAAACAAGGCCGCGGCTGCCCATTCGGGAAGCAGCGCCCCCCATTCCCGCTGCCCTCGGCTCAGCGCAGGCATCTCTCAAGGGCCCAGCTCCTCTCCCTCTTACCTCGAGGGCTCCCCCGACCCCCGCCCCGCTCGAGTTCCCCATTTCTCTCTCTCAGCTGTCTCCTTCTCCAGCGGCGCATCGACCACCCCCTCCGGCCTGCCTGCTGCCTTCTAAGGCCCGGAGTCCCCCAGCCTTCCAGCCCTCCAACACCGGGGCCCCTCGGGCCCTGTCCGGCCGTCGCCGGGCGGTCCCTCACCAACATGATCACCCCCCAGGCGCTGAGGACGATGCCGCAGGCGGCCAGCTTGGGCCCACAGCACAGAAGCGACGCCATGAAGAAGGGGGTCGGGGTTCGTCTAGCTGCGGGCGGAGCGGGAAGGCGGCGAGAGGAAGGCCCGGACGCGCCCGGGAAGAGCGAGCTGGACCCGGAGGCTTGAGCCGCGGCGGACGGGCAGCCGGGAGCGCCGCCAAGGGGGCGTGGCCTCAGGCCCCAACCATCGCGCCGGGGGGACCGCGGGGGATAGCGGGGCGCCTCCGGGCCCTCCCTGATCTCCGGCAGGGAAAGGCGGTGTGTGAGGCCGAAGCAGCCCCTCAGAAGCCCCTTAGGACCCTTGTAGCCGGGGTGCGGTGTTGCAGCAGCAACGCCTCCCGTTTCTGGTCCCCCCCCTTTCAGGCTGGAATGGGAGGACCCGGCACGCTACGTGACCAACCAGGCAAGTCACGTGAGGAGGAGCCCGCAGGCGCCGGGCGTGGGGAGGGAGAGGCTGGTCGGCCTGGTTACTCTGGCTATGGGCTGCTGGTTGCGGAGGCTTGCAGCTCGCGGGGTTTTCCCGCAGATGGCTTAGTTTCGGGTGCTGGCCTGGACGGGGTCGTGGTAAGTGAGACACGGAGACTGACAGCGAGAAAGAACTCCCCTGTCTCTTGTCTTCTCACCCTGCCTTGGCGCAGAGCTGTTCCGACAGGGAGCGGGGGTTAGGAGCCCCTTCCCGAGGACCGCTGTGGCCAGGGCGTCTTCAAGTGGCTGCGGGTCCCTCGCCCCAGGGGTGTCCCATGAAGTGCCATTTTGTTCCCGATCACAGAATGCTGCATGGTCTTGGAGGCCGAGTCCAGAAGAATGCGGGCGCTCGGAAGAGTGCGGGGGGAGCAGAGACAGAGAACAAGTGGTGAGGGAGAGCGGTCCTGCCGGTCGTGTTGGACAGAGGAGAGAGGACGCAACGGTGTCGCTTTGCCTCCCCGTGTACACCAAGGAGACCGACCCTAGGTCCTTTGGATAAGGGAGGGTACACAGTTTTTTAAAAACATGAATAGGTCACCCTCTGGGGGGGAAAAGTTTGTATGCTTCAGCAGTGAGAGGCAGCTTTGTGATGGTCATTTAGGGAAATCGGGTGTTGAAAGAATTCAGTTCTGCACTGAGCTGTCTGTACACGTTCTAGTGAGGACAGCGATTGAGCATAATCGAGAGGGGTCATTTGGATTCCAAGACCCCAGAATCACACAAAGACACACTGGTCAGCAATGGACATGACTCTAACATTTTTTCCCGTTTATTTTATGCTTATTGTTCTTAAACAGCTTGTGACAGAAAACTCGGACCCAGGGAAACACATACAGACTCGGGAATACTATTGCAGGGGCTGGGAAAGGGGCCCTGGGACAGGAATCTCAGGTCTCCTTAGCTCGAGGCTGCCGGGGGAGGGGAGGGAGCCATCCAGGGATGGCAGGTTTTTGTTCTCCCCAGGAACACCATTCTTACTGGAGGACTTTTGGGGTAGGTGCCTGAAGAGGGGGAACAGGGTGGAGGGAACGTTGCCAAAGCACAGAGTCCTGAAGTTTTAGGTTGGCCGCCGGTGTAGGGGATCTAGCTCCTGGGAAAGGAGAATTAGTTGAGGTAGTTGATTTGTGCAGGAAATCTTCCCCATCTGCCCTCAGAGCATCCTCTGGCTGTTTGGCAAGTAGGGTCAGTGCCTCAGGCTAATGCCGGGTTACCTGGTGCGAGTATGGCCCCTGAAGGTCAGATCCAACCCACAGCCTGTGCCTGTCCATCTGGCAAAGCACAGATCCTCTTTGCATATTTAAACGGTGGACCCAACCAAAGGAAGAAGAGAATTTTGTGACATATTTCACTGTTCTTAAGTAATTTTTTATGGGAACACGGTCACGCTCCTTAACTTCCACATCATCTGGCGGCTGCTTCTGTGCTCTGTCGGAAAAGCTAAGGAATTAGGACAGAGATGATGCAGCCTCACAAATCCTAAAATATTTATCATCTGGCCTTTATGGAAAAGGTTTGCTGCCCTCCCTGGGCAGGGGGGATAGCGACGTTGGGGATTTGGTTGGGGGAGAAAATAGAGCTTTAGCCGCAGAGACTCTGGAAACCATGACATTCAAACTGGAAACAGTTCTGGAGCTGATCTGAAGTCTTGGAGGTGGGGATGCCACAGGCCTCAGATAGTGATGCTGTTCTCTATGCGGCTGGGTTTCAGGTAGTCATACGGCAGGTCGAGTCGCGTATTCCGGGCCGTGATCTCTCTTTCTAGGTTTTCCAAATCTGTTTGGAATTGGTTTAATACCGCCTTGGCCTTGGGACTTGAGAAATACTTTTCTTTGTGATGCCCCAGAGGGACCTAGGAAAGGACAAAGGATGCATCAGTTTCTAGTCCAGAGGCAGAAGCACGGAGGGCCTAGCCCCTGTTCCGATGTTTCCCTTCCAACTGTCATTTCCCTTTCCCCAGAGCCCCCTCTTACCATGTCTGGCTGGCGGCGACCCAGATGCCACGTGATGGTCATTTGAAGACAGGCCTGTCGGATATCAGGTAGTGAAGCCATCACCGTGGCCATCGTTATTTCTTCCTTGGAGGTGGGCGGGGGCATCCGCATTGTGCATGGGGCGTTAGGGACCCAGGCATACCAGTCCAGCTGGGGGAAGAAACTGCAACCCTAGGATCCTGAGACTTATGCTTTGAACCCCTGTCTCTCCCTTAGGAATCCCAAGGTCCAGATGCCTGCCTTCAGGGACCTGGGCTTTCGGCTCTCATACCTGGCCCTGGTTGATGGCCCCGTGCTGAGCGGTGCATGTGAAGACACACATGGTAAGGAAATGGCAGAGTTGCTTCTGGGACTGGAAGGAGACGGGGAAACCTGCCAGAGAGGAACAGGATTGAGGGGCTCCAGTGCGAGAGGAGAGAAATGCAGGTGATCGTCTTGGGGGTGTCTACATCAGTTGCGCTCAAACTGCGTGGGTCGATTTACGTATGGCTTTTTTTATAGTGGGTACAGACATGTATTTGCTCCTTTGTATGGTTTTCTTCAAGTTTTCTCTTTTCAAGTTCGCTTTACTGTCAGAATATAGCATACAATGCATACGGCACACAGGACGGGGTAAATAGACTCTTTACATCATTGGGAAGGCTTCCAGTCAACAGTAGACTCTTAGTAGTTAAGTTTTTCGGGAGTCGAAAGTTATAGGCAGATTTTTGACTGCTTGGTGTGTGCGGGGGAGGGTCAGCGCCCCTAACCCCCCCACCCCGTCCCACACTGTTTGAGGGTCCACTGTATTTTGGCTTTGATGGGTGTCTATTCACTTATTTATTCAAATACATTGGCATTAGACCTGAGTTTCACTTCAGGTTCAAGCAATATAATCTGGGTGTCTTAGGCTGATTACTTAATCTCTCTGAATTTCCATTTTTTTGCTTATAAAATGTGGGTGATAACATATTGAAATCACCTTGTACGTGACAAAGGCTCGGTAAATAACGATTATTGTTATTATAGAATTATTATGGGATTGTTAGTATCGGGGGCTAAAAAGCACTGAGTGGTTGAATATCTTCTGCCTCAAAAAGTGGTTAGGAATTTAGGGACGTTTCCTCCTGTTCCCCAAGAGAGGATTGTGAATGCCCGAGTTATAAAGGGAGGAACAGAAGAAGTTGTGTATTTACAGTGTCACAGCCAAGAGAGGCTTTCCACAAAGGTTATCTCAGGCCACTGATTCTACAGTGGAGATGGTGACTTAGAGCCACTAAGCCTATGAGTTAAGTGGAACAAATATAATCACTCCCTTTCTATCAATTAAAAAAAAATCAAAGACCAGAGAGAGAGAACTACTTGTCAGGATCATATGGTCCGGAAAAGGCAGAGGCTGACCTTGAACTCGGGTTCCTGACTGCTACTCTCAAGCTGTTTTTAATTTTAGCACATTTCCTCTAAAAAAGGCTGTTGGGAAAATTAGGCAAAGTGCGTGATGAGAACCCGAGGTGAGCGGAGGAAGAGAGGATGAGAGGCAGTTGGTGGAGATTAAAGCTGACATGTGAATATTTATTTTTGTTTTCCCAACATAGAGAAAAGCTGAGCGGGGAGAGAGGGGGAAGGGTCTTCTGGGGGCCTGGGGGATCTGAGAGACAGTTCTGAGGTGTCCAAGAAAAGTTTGGGCCCGGAAGGGTGAGTGCAGGTGTTGGTTTATCATTGGCCGCATTCCTGGGGCCTGGCTCTCCCCAGTAAACATCTGGAGTTGTCTCACAGAGCCAGAGGTGCTGGCATGTACCCCAAGAATGATCTAAAGCAGCCCCCGTAGGCCCATGTGTGTTAGACGGGGGGGTGGGGGGAGATGGACCTAGCAAGAGCTCGAGAAAGGCTGTTCCTTCCCCAGAGGTTAAAACGCAGGTAGGGGTGCCCCAGGTCTAGCCGGATCCTACCCGAGGGGAGGGGGAACTGGACTGGCCCCGGAAATGTGGCCCCAAGGGGCCATGCGCAGGGTCCCAGTTGGCGCGAACCTGTACAGTACTAACCTGGGGTGGGACGGGATGAGACCAGGGCATGTGGGGCATGCGCTGTGCACCCTGGACATGTGTGTGTGCTGGGCAGTGGCGGGTGGGAGAGTCAGGGAGGGAAAGCAGCGTGGGACATCATGGGCCTTGCTGGAAGCTCTTCCCATGTATCTCTGTCCTCACGTGAGAAAACAGACAACCAGGAGGAGAACAGGGGTCCCAGCAGGGCCTGGGCAGATCCCGCCCTGGCTGCGGTTCTGGTCTTATGGCTCCCCATGCTTGGGCCCCACGATGTGCCTGGGGCTTGGGGATGGCAGTAGAGGGTGATGGCCAGGGTCTCTGAGGAGGACAGCCCCTGGTTGTCTAGAAGTGGCTTGAGTCTTAGCAGGTGGGAATGGGATTGAGATGCTACGCACGTGGCTGGAAGCGAGGTGGGATGCGGGGTTGGGGTCCTGAACCCAGAGGGGCAGAGCGGCCCAAGGGCCCCAGTCCCTGGGGAAGGGTCCTACCTCGGTCCTGGGCCTGGCACAGCCCCACCTCGGTGATTTCCCGACACCAGGCCTGCAGCTCCGGGTCTCCTCTCACAATGTCGTCCCTGTGGTAGAAGAGGCGGACGATGCCTTCCACGTATCTGCCCCGGGGGAGAAGGGAGGTGAGCTTCCTGCGAGAAGAGCCTCGACTGCTTTTGTGGCCTGGGCCCAGGTGACTCCCGCTGTGTCCGGGGACAGATTTTACTAGACTCGTCTTTGGGGACATCCCTTAGCTCTTTCTAAACATGGGTTTAGAAAGGAAGGAAACATTATAAGGCCTTGTTTTATGAATTTTGGCCGCATGGCTGAAAGGTGTTCTTCCTGACAAACTCCCCTGACCGCAGCCAGGCCCTGGGACCCTGTGGTTTAGCCATCGGCGGCTTCCCCTCCCCGTACTTCCTGTCTCGGTCTCCCCGGCTTCAGACCCTCCCTGCTGCCTCCTGACTCTTCCTTCTCGGCCGAGGACTGAGTTCCTGCCCCTCCTGTCAGGCCCTTCTTGCTTCCACATGGAGTTTGGGCCCATGCTGACGTCAGGTGGGAGCCCCGTTCTCCCCCTCCCTGGCCCCGCTCCCACCGTCACCCACCGGGCGATGATCCCCCAGAGCCGTAAAGCGTCATGGGCATAGAGGGCACTTGGGATTCCCAGCAGGCCCCGGTCAGCCAGGTCGTCAGGGGGACAGAGGGAGCAGTAGGTCAGCTGAGCCATGGCCCGACGCAGCAAGTGCACGTGGCCCCCGCCACCCGTGCTCACCGCCTGCGATGCCAGAGAGGGCAGAGAGGGGAGGCCCTGAGCAACAGGACGGAGCCAAGCAAGGGGCTCCGAGGTGGGGTTGCTCATTGACGGACATGGGGGGAAGGGACACTCCCCAGGGTTGGTCTGGGATCCTGAACGTGGCAGGAGGTCACAGAGAGCTGGGTGACAAGTGGCCCCACCCCCGCAAGGCCCTGTTACCTCCTCACCTTATCAAATATCCCTCCTTCTGAGATGAGCTGGGATCTGGCCCGGGTGTTGATCTCCAAGGTATAGCGGATGTGTGGGATCAGGAGCTGGGGTGGAGGGGGTGGGGGTGGTTATGGAGGCCACGCGGGGTCCTGCCTCACGGGGCATGGGGCCCAGCCTCGTGGCCTCTCCCTGCTGGAGGCTCTCCTCACTGCCCTGCCCGCCCCGCAGGTCTGGTTTTCTGCTGCTCCCTCTCCCCCTCACTCCCCTCGCTCCCTCTCCTGCTCTCCCTGCCCCCTGCTGCCCATCACGCTGTACTAAAGCGCTCGCTTCTGTGCTCGTCCAGGCTCACGGGCCCTCTGAGTGTTGATCTGTGTCGGTTCCCATCCTGTGGACTGCGGGTGATGACGGGGCCTCCCGTCTCGGGGGCTGCAGCGCTCCAGCCGTCGGGCCCCCATGGAGCCGCTGGTGCTGGAGCCGTTGCCGTTTGTCTCTGTTCCCACCTTGACTGCTGGTGTCAAGAACCAGCCCCTGTGATGGACTTTATGTTTCTGTCCTTCATGTCCTCCCAGCTGAAGCTGTCTTCTGGCTGCTTCCCTGTCAGGGGCTGCAGTGCGAGGCCCCTTTTCGGGGTGGGTGCCGTGAGCCCCTTACGGGGTGGGGGCACTGAGCCTCCTGCTGACCCCGCAGGGGGCCTGACATCAGACCCGTGCCTCCCCGAGCTGGGCGGTCAGATCCCTCTGTTGTATAGCTTTAGCAAACACTCGTGCTAGCTATGGAAGAAGGCTGTCTGGTCCTCGCAGGAATGCCTTTGACCCCCGACTGTCTTGTCTTATTTGCACCCAGCGTATGTGCGGCCGTCATGCGGTGCTGCTGTCTGTCAGACCTGTGGGTGCCGTGCTCAGGGAACGACCCAAGCGGGGCCTCCAGGGTCAAGATGTGAAGGCAGTTCGCACTGGCCCAAAACTTTCCAGAAAGTTCCTGAGAGACGCCGAGTGTCCTAGAAAGCCCAGAGTCCACGGGAGCAGAGCGGCTACCTGAGGACAAGCAGCCCCTAATGACAGGAGTGGTCCTTGCAAGAACGAAGGACTTTCGTAGCTTTTAGCCAGTGTCATGCGGCTGTGTTCTGTTGTTCTGTCCTTTCACAACCCCGCCGTGGCGCTCAGGATTCTGGATCAGGAGGTCAGGATTCTGGATGCACACCCCAGCATCTGAGGCCAGAGCCAGCCTACGCACGGAATCTTTGTGAGCAAGCAGACTTTGCTCCCCCGTGGGACTGATCACGGCCCAGCCGTCTGCCCTGGGACAAGGCTGACATAGGTGGAGACAGGGCTGACTTCGTGATGTGGGAGCGTGAGCCCGAATAGAAGCCTGACCTGTTCCCGAAGACCAGAAGACTGTGACGTAGGAGCACCCTGAGAGCCATAAATCCATCTGATCTGTGCTACCCTAAACTCAGAGGGGCCATGGCAACTGGTGGCCAGGCTTGGGGCGGGGGTGCCGGGAAGCCCCCAGCTGAAACCCCGCGGCTGGAACTCGTGTGCATATCTTGCCAACATTTCCGCTCCTGGCACCTAAAATGGAAGCCCTGCTCTTTGCTTCCAGACTGGCTCTCCTCCCCAGTGGGTTGTTTCTGGCAATTATCCCTGGATTGGTCCCTTCTCGGCCATGTCCCTGTGCAAGATGTTGAGGACATTTTTATGCAACCATGAGTCTTATTTTGTTGCCTTCTGTTTAGCAATGGATACTGAGCTCACTCTTTTATCAGATTTCAGTATTTCTAGGTTTTTACCACACCCCCAGCTTGTGGGTTGCTGGATGCTGCCACAGCACGGTCCTCTGGCCTTTCTTTCTCTGGTCTGGTGCCCAGGCGCACTGTGGCTCCCCACCCCCAGCCAAGTCCTTGGTTTCTTTTTATTTTTCTTCCAGATCATCATCTTTCCAATGTGTGTCTTTTTCCACCTGCCTCCTGGGCATTGCCTTCTGATCTGTTCCTACTTAGCAAACTCCTTGGCTGGGGTAGAACATTCTCCCATCAGTTCTCTGGTGTCTGTGGGCTGTCTCTTGTAATTTTTAGTTCCAGATACCGGTCTCTGGATGGTCTCATGGGCGTCACGTGTCCTTCTGGCTTCACAGAGAGGCTCCTAAGGCAGGAACAAGGCTGCTGTTTTCCTAACAACACTCCTGCTAGAATATAGGCCCATTGCTGGGTCGGCAGCTCTCTGAGCATTTCAGGGGGCTCCTTCAGTAAGATGTCCTCAAGGAACCCTAAATGATGCAACTGAAAGGGGATTTGGGGGTAGGCGGTCTTCCAGCTCGTCTCCCCTCTTGCTCTCACAAACTGACAAACATTTTTGTGGTCGCCATGTCGTTGGCTCTTGGGCTGTTTCCTGTCCCTGGGGTCTGAACTGGGACACAGAGGGTAGAGCGTAGCATGTACCTTGAAGACAGGGTGCAGCCCCGGGAGGTGCCTCATGGTGGCCACAGCGATGACCTCGGCCACCAGGTGAGTGTTGAGGAGGTGGTACTGGAGCTGGTGGAGCTGGAAGTCGGAATTTCGGACCCAGGTCTTTGCCAGGAGCCAGGCGAGTGGGGGATCTGAGGGCAGGAACAGCGGCGGGGTCGGGGATCTGGGGCTGGGGGGCTGGATCTGTAAACAGGAAATCAAGCCCGTTATGGAGACTTTGCTTTTCTTTGGTGGGTGGGTGGGTGGGGGGGTCAGTGGGAATGGCAGGGGAGTGAGGAAGACGGTTGCTCCCCGGGGGTTACAGTCCAGGGGGAGGGCTGAGGCCATCTCTGCCCTGCCTCTCGCGGGCGGTGTCGCCACACCAGTGCCCGGCTGGAGGGGGTGAAGGCAGGAGCGTCAAAGCGGGGGCGGCAGGGAGGAGATGCTGCGGAGGGCTGGCCACTGGGGAAGGAAGCCGGACAGGTGAGACAGCGGACAGTACTTGTAGCTGTTGAGAACCGCGGGAGAAAGGTTGTTCGTCCGATGGTGAGTGGAGTCAGAAAGGCTCCAGGGGGATTAGGGTGTTTCTCAAAGTATGTTCCCAAACCAGCATCACTCAGGGGCTTGTTATAAATATACACACTCCGTCCCTAGCCCAGACCTACGCAATCAGGAAGTCCGGCGGTGGGCCCCAGCCGCATACGCTAATGGGCCCACCAGTGACTGCGATGCCCTCTAAAGTCTGAGAACCAGCGGGTCCAGGGTGAGTATCCAAAAGGCCATTGTGACTCCTGAGCAGAATAAGAACTTCCAGTTGGGTGAGCCAGGGGAAAGCAGACTGCAGGCAAACGGAGTGACAGGAGACAGGTCTCACTGTGTGAGGAGAAGCGTTTGGGAGCCAAGGAGTGGGGGCTGCATCCCCAGGAGCGGAGGTTGGGGCCAACAGAGAGTGGTGCGGGGAGGGGCGCGCCCAGGGCGCCTCACCTGGATGGCCACAGGCAGCAGCTTCCCGTCGGGTTCCATCTTCAGCAGGACGAGAGGGGCGGCCACGTACTGCTTCTCACCCCGGATCACGTTGGCTGGAATTCCATCCAGCAGGATGAAGTCGGCCTCAAACAGGGAACCATTCTGGGGAGAGGAGGAAGGTGCTGTGGTTTGAGTGGAAATCACACTTCCAGGGCCAGGACCAAGGGGGATATGTTGTAGCTTCTGGCTGCCATCCCATGTCGGTACCAGCGTCCTGTTGGCCGGACTGGAGCATCTGGGCCAGTGCCTCTCGGTTTATAGATGTGAACGGACAAACAGTGCCCCGTGTGTGGGAGCAGTCCCGGGGTCAGGACCCGGCCTGTGCACAGTGCTGACCGCGGTGCGGGTGCTGGAAGCCGTCCTTCGGCCACACTGGCCGGCTCCCTCTCCATCACCCCTCCGTGGCTGCTCCCTGTGTTTGCCACTAGCGACCCCCTGGCTCAGCAAACTGAGCTCTTTCCCCATGTGTCCAAACTTCTGCTCTGCTGCCAGCCACTCCCAGGGCCCCTAGTGTCTACTGTCGCGGAATCCAGCACACACCCGCGCATGCCCGTGCACGCTCACACCCGGCTCCTCTCCTCTGAACCCAGCTCTCTTCCAAGAGACCTCCCCGCTCTCCACCTCCGGCAACGCCTCCTTCACCTTCCCCCCAACGCCCGAGTCGCTGGGTCGGGAGTCTGGACAGCAGCCAGCGAATGTCCTTGTCCCTGTTACCATCGCTGGCCCCACCTGTGCCCTGGGAACCCACGCCGTTGCCCTCCACCCTTGGAGCGCCTCACAGTTTCCCCTGCACGCTTTGTCACCTGTAGGTTTTTCCAGCACGGGACTCTGCACCCAGGCGGGGTGGGTGCCCACAGCCTCCCTCCCCCTGACTCATCTTTGGTACCCCCCCCCCCCCCCTTTCAGCACTTCGCAAGGCCAGGGGAACCAGCAGGATGGGAGGCAGTACCTGGAGTTCGCTCTCCAGCTGGGTCCCCAGTGCCTCGAGCCCTGGGGGCAGCACCAGCCGGGAGGGCAGGGAGGCGGAGCGTCTCAGCAGCATGGGGTTGGCCCCATTGAGGAACTGGTAGCCGAAAAGCTCGTCATCCCGCCAGCACTGGTGAACCTTCTCTGTGGGGTCAGGTGGGGGGAGGAGGAGGTGCTTATCACAGCCCAGAGGTCCCTCTCCCCCAGGCCCTACCCCAGTGGTCCCGGCACACGACTACCCCGTCTCTAGCCCCTGGCTTTTCATTCCGGAGGCCTCTGTGAGATGTTCAGGTCTCCTAAGGGAAGGGGTCATGGGGGACTCTGGGGTGTGGTGGTCGGGTCATCCAAAGGGGCCCTCAGAGTCTATAGGGATCATCTTGGGGAACCACTGACCAGCCAGGGCGCTCTTCTGGCCCCAGAAGATCTGATCAAAATCCTCCAGGCGGTTCCAGGGGCTCAGGAGGGTGTAAACACGTTTGAGGACCATCTCCAGCGCCCTAAACAAGCGTGGGGACGTGAACCCATCGCCGAGCTCTCGGCCCCTCCCTCGTCACCCCCGTTCCTGGGTCTCCTGGCCCTCTTCCTCTCTGAGCCCCAGGCTTTTCCTCACCCCGCCTTCAGCGCCCACTCGAAGTCTAGCCTCTTGTCCTCGTGGAACCTCATGTTCGGAGGCAGATCATCTTGACACCCGGCTGCTATCGTCAGGGGTAGCCCCTCCTTCCAGGTGTCCCAGCTAGGAGATGGGGCCCAGGCTTCAGGGAGGGTGTGTAGGTCAGTGACGGGGGCAGGGCCAGGGAAGAGGGGACCTTTGGGGGGCTCGCGGGCCAGTGCTTACCAGTACAGCTTTTGTCTTTCCTTCAGTTCTTTCTCTCGATGCTTCTGGAACACGTCCAGGGCATTGTCTCCTGGCAGGCGTGCTGGGGGGTCGGGCATTAAGATGATTGACCGCACGGGTCTGTGCGGCCCTGTGCTCTCCCCTGCATGTCCCCTTTCTTCCTCGATTTGTCTATCCCTACCGGATCCTAATCATCTCTACCTATGGTCGGATTCATACCCTTCATCAGGCTGAGATGGGACCACACCTGTTTCTACCACGTACCGCCTGGCTCGATTTCATGTTTCCAGCCTTACCTGTCGCACTTTCCACTGTCCTTGAAGGCTGCTGTGCAGCAGCTGTGCCGGCTGTCTTTCCCAGGGTTGCCCTCCTTAGACTTCCCACCACAGACCTTGCTGACTTGCTCCTGCTCTCTGGGCCCATCCCTTCCTGTGTCAAAGCCATATCTTCCACGTTTCCATCCTTACTGTCCTTGCCCTCGTGTGTCTCCTGATTCATCTCCTGTTTCCAACACTAACAAATTCCTATGGTCCCTGCCCCGCTGTCGCGGTGCTCCCTGTCCCTCACAGTCTCCTTTCATGCTTCCCCAACCACACCTGCTCTGGGCTCACAGCTCAGAGCATCTATCTTCTTGCCTTAGCTGCCACCTGCCCAGGGGTCCCTGTCTCCTTCTGCACCTGCCGCCATTCCAGCCACCCCCCCCCCCCATTAGTCTGGCCACACACGGATCTCCTTTCCACTCTGCTCTCCTGTTTTCCGTTACTGCTCCGACCCCAGGCCCGCCCCCTTCTTGGAAGAGGGCGTCTCCAGATCACGACCTTCCCTTCCAGCCTCCCTGGCTGCCCTTCATCCTGGCTGTAACTTCCGAACTGAGGGACGTTGCCCTGACCCCTGTCTTGTCTCCACCTCCTGTGCCCACCACCCACTGTGCCCAGCTCGGAGGGCCACTTCACCTGCATCCCTGCCCGTCCGCCCCCCAAGCCCTCACCGGTGCCCTCTGGCAGGCTCAGCACGCCCTGGCCCTGCACCCAGCGGTAGCAGGGGAAGGCGGCCTCCTCGCAGGCTCCCGGGCCCTGAACCGTGATGAGGTCGCAGAACCACGCGTCGTCCACCAGGGAGTGGTGTTTGCACAACTTCACAAACTGTAGGGGCCCCAAGTCCTTGGGGATGTCGCGATCAAACTCCTCCTCCTGTGGGGACCACAGCCCACGACACTGAGCACCAGGGGCCCCGGAGAGGCCGTTTTGGTGTGCGTGAGCCTCCGCTGCCGAAGGCCTCTAGAGACAACACCTGTTCCCTGCTCCAGACACCTGCGCCCCAGGGTCCGACGTCACCGACCTCGGTCGGTCCCTGAGCTGTCCCCGCGCGGCGCTCTCTGAGCAGCCTCTGACCAGACCGCTCGTCCCGCATCGACCTTGGCCCTGGGGTTACTTGGGGAAGCCGTGGAGGCTGCGAGGACCCTGGCGGAAGGGAGGAGGAACTCGAGTCCAGCCCGGGCCCTGGCTCCGGATCTTCTCCTTGCCCCGGCAAGTCCTCTCCGGCGCGCTCCGGCTGTCCTTCGTCCGCCCCCTCCCGCCCCGCCCCGCGACCCCGCCGCCCCACCCTCGCGGTCCCAGGCCGGGCCAAGGTCGGGGGTCCCCTTCCCCGTCCGCTGACCTGGCCCCGCGCCGGCCGCAGCCGCAGCTGCAGCTCCGCCTCCCCGTGCGTCCCGACCAGCCACAGCTGCACGCGGTTGTGAGACCCGGAGAAGAGCCAGGCCCCGGTGGCCACGCGGATGCGGTAGCGGCCCATGGCGCCCCCGGCAGTTCGGGCGCGGAGCCGGGTCCTGCGCGCTGGTGGGGATTGCCCGGGGCCGCCGGCGGCTGTCGAGGCGCCTCCGGGGAGTCGTGGGCCTTTAAAGATGCTCTGCGTGCCCGCCCTCCTCACGCCCTTTCCCCGCCCTGGACTAGCCCGAACCTGCGGCGGCAGCGGGGCTGCGGGGCAGGGCCCGGCTCCGGGTGGGGCGTCGCTGCCGGAAGATAAAGGGGTCTGGGCCTGGGCGGGGCCGAGAGGATGGAGGCGCCCTGTCCGCACTTAGGGGCGGGGGTCGCCGGTCGCGGTGGCCCCGGTGTATTGGGAGCGAGGCTGAGGATCCTGGCCTATGGGGAGGCGGGAGGAAGAGAGGGTGAGTGGGTCTTCCAAAGTGGGAGGAAGTCTCCCCTTCTCTGGGCTGGCATCTGGGGAAGGCTGCCCTGGAAGGCCGTGCTGGGCTCCCGCAGACCCACCCGCAACCCGCCCACCCCCCACCAAGACCTCCAGCCCCTGATTTCTACCTCACCGGAGCCCAGCCCTGCAGGAAATGACCAGGGGCTCCCTAGAGCCTGGAAAAGTAGCAGCTCAGGGACTTGCTACCCTCTGTCCCGCAGCCCAGTTTCGCACATCCTAGATACACCAGAAACAGAAAGGCCTGACAGGTAGGGCAGTCAAAGCTCCTTTTGTCCCACGTTTAGTGGGTGCAGAAAATATTAGGGACTCAGGTGTGCCTGCCGTACCTACGGAGTCAGGTAGGAACCCAGCATACAAGGGTGATTCTCATGACCTTTGTCCTTGCCAGGTGAATGCAGCCCCGTGCCCTGCGGTTTGAGATTAATTTGTCTTACTGACCCTGATGAGTTCTTCCCCTACCCAAATTGTTTTCTCCTGAAAAATTATATGTAAACGGCTTTCACTGGGCCTTAAATCCCACTTCTTTCATCAGCCTCCTTGTCCTTATCTCTCCCTCCCTCCAGATATTTCCTGTGGGGCTCTAAGGGCAGGAAACTGGGGGCCAGTGCTGGTTAGGGACTTTGTAAGCTCTGGGAGGCCGATTCGGGACTCAGGCTTTGTCACGCTCACCCCTGCGCAGGCATCTGAGGAAGCCTCCGGCAGGTCCCTGTCTAGGCCCTGCTCCAGGTCCCTTAGAAACACTTGGTTCCCAGGTTATGCCTGGCGATGCTAGGGCAGGGCAAGTTAAAGCTTCTGTTTTGAGCCTGACCCTCAAAATGATATGGCATGGTGGTTACTGGGGATAAGAGGGCTTCTAGGCCCGCGGACAGCCTCCCAACCTCACAGAAGTGTCTGGTCCTTACCAGGCTGCCATTCCCTTTCTTACTCCCAGGCTGACCCCTCCCTTCATCATCTGCGCTCAGAACTGGGTGTGTGCCAGTTCTTGCAGTTTTGGGGGCTCACCCAGTAAAATGGCTCACATTGTCCCCTATGTAGTAGATGTATCTAGATGTATCTGACCTTTCCCACACAGACCCCAAAAGGTTGCTTTTGCCTGTAGGAGAGGCTGTTTGATTTTGCCAAATCAGTTCACCCCTGAACCTGCTTCCCCGCTGTTTCGTGACACCTTTTCTGCCCTGTCTAGCGCATAGCAGGGTCACATGGCAGAGGGGGAAGGAATAATCGAGAATCATTCTAGTTAATGCATATGCAAAGTGTTAGTATGTTTAAAACACTTAGCTGAAGCCAGTGTGTTTTATCTGCAATTATGCTGTTATTTACTCATGGGAAACAATTTCCACTTGAATGTCTGCGTCCCTTCTAGAAATTCCTCTGCCCTACCACCACACAGTTTCTCCAGGTCCCTCCAGAGACCCCAGACTCCCACTAGGGGTCATACTCCTCTAGAACCTTCCTCCCACTTCTTTTCTTTTTCCTTTTTAAGCACTTGCGTTATGTTGGGGGAATACAATTCCTGGCCCCAAAAAACCTCTCCAACAAAGGTAGCAGAGAAAACCAGTTTTCTTTCTGAAGAAGCATTAAACCAGTATAGGATGTGCCTCCCAGGTAACCCACGAGGAGACCACAAAGACAGAAAGACACCTTCCCCCTTCCCTCTGGACAGGCAGGTGCAGCCCATTCCACCCCCTCAAGATAGCCAGGAACCAGCTCTCAAGGCAGAGGCTTGATGGCACCTTTTGCACCGTTCATCCTGCCATCACCTGGTAATGGATGACCGTCCATGTGATTGCTAGCTTGATCGTGAGAAGCACAGAGTTCTTGTATCTTTTTTAAAAGATTTTATTTATTTATTTGACAGACAGAGATCACAAGTAGGTAGAGAGGCAGGCAGAGGGAGAGGGGGAAGCAGCCTCCCTGCTGAGCAGAGAGCCCGATGCGGGGCTCGATCCAAGGACCCTGAGATCATGACCTGAGCCGAAGGCAGAGACTTAACCCACTGAGCCACCCAGGCGCCCCAGAGTTCTTGTATCTTTATGACCGCAGGCGGTTTTGCAGCTTGGAGCATGGAGCCCCCCTGGGTTAGGCTCCTGGGCTCCCACAGAAGCAGGAGAGAGGGGCACTATGTCCTTTGATGTGAACATTTCAAAGGGGTAGATCCCAGGCCCTTGGGAAAGACATTCCTGGATCATAAAGCAGACAAGAAGCTTGTTTAGCTTCTAAAAAGATTCACACACATTTCAAAGAGACAGAGAAAGAGCGTAAAATGGCACGTTTTCTTTTTTAAAAAATATTTTATTTATTTGACAGAGACACCATGAGAGAGGGAACACGAGCAGGGGCAGAAGGAGAGGAGAAGAGCTCCGGATGCGGAACCTGAGCCCAAGGCAGGCACTGAACTGCCCCAAATGACACGTTTTGTAACGTAAATGTCCTCAGACAAGGGCACTGGGGAGCAGTCTCTTGTTTTCAATACAGAGAATTAAACCTCTTACTTAATTTATTTTCCCTTATGTGACCATTCTGTTCCGCATGCTGCTGGAAGGGCCTAACGCTGGATTTTGCCTCGCTGTCGGTGGGAAGGAAGGCCTCATCAGCCCGATGAGCACCCCCAAGCTGAGCTCGCCCCTTCTTCCAGACTCCCAGACCCCATTCCCCGCGCCAGCAGCCAAGCGGCTCCCACGTTCCCGTGACCTTTCCTCCCAGGGCAGCCAACTTCCTGATCAAAGCTTCCCTCACTAGGTCACCGCCAGGGCCTGGGGGTGGGGGGTGGCCCTGAGGTTTTATGGCCAGAAAGGCTTGTGCAAGTGTTTTTCTAAACCGAGGAATGATTTCATCTCCTTCCTTTCTCGTGTGCCAGCGTGGTCCCAGCTGCAGCCCCCCGAGAGGGTAACCCCACTGCGCCCAGCACAGCAGTGCCTGAGCCCGTACTCGGCACAGGGCTCTAGACATGTCTCTTTGTTCCTTGAGGGTGACTGGGACATGCGGACATGTCACGTTATAAACCATGTCACGTTAGGCTGTGCAGATATAGGACCTGACTGTGGGGGAGAAACGATACCCGGTTTTCCAGTCAGTCTCTTCAGGACTCGCTCCTTGTAAGACGCCTGGCACTTCTGTCTCAGTGTCATCGCTCGCTTCTGTCCTTGTTCGGGGCTATAGCTGCAGAAATTCTGTCCTGCACCATCTAATGGGTGCAGGCATCCCCGCATAGGCCACCGATAGTGATAGACGCTCAGGCTTTCCAAGCTCTTAGTTCACACGGGCTCGGGCACCATTCCCAAGAGTGACTCTGGTGCGAGGGGACTGAGCCAAGGCCGTGTCCAGCTTTAGCCTCTGAAACTGTCAGGCCTTGGCATTGAGCCTGGTCATTTGAGTGGCCACTTTCCTCACAGAGGGCCCCCTTTTGGGACCCCTTGTTTTCCTTCCTGTTGGTGGATCTCTGATAGAACCTTCTCAGGCTTCCACAGAGGACTTGAGTACTATTGAACCGTGTAAAAGAAATTCTCAATCTCAGTCTCTTTTTTTTCAGGCAGTGTCTTGGGCCCTTTAGGCAAATTTACCCCCTCCTCCTCACCTACCCATTCTGCAGACCAAGGGAGATTGGGGTGGCGTGGGAGATGGGGAGGGTGTGGCCAGGAAGGACAAGCCTTTGGGGGACCTCAGAAGGGGCCAGAGAGGGGGACGCTCTAGGCTCAGAGAAGAGTCAAAGATGGTTTCCTCTCAGGGAGCCGTGTCCATTCAGAGAGGAAAAAAGCTGGCAGATTTTTACCCTTTAGCTGCCTCCTTTCCCACTGATTTCACTACCCCAATCCCAGCAGGGATGCCCGCGGTGAGCCCCAAGGGTCTGCTCAGGTTTCTGTGCATTCGAGAATCATCTGCGATCATGAATATGCTTCAAGGGGTGCTTGGTTTGGGTTGTTCAGAAAATCTCTGCCCTACTGTCCACACTTCTACAGCTTGCAGTTTTCGCTTAAGACATGTTGCTCATGAAGCCTCTGGAGTTCAATGGTGGCTCATCTGATGGTTGCTCTAGAAGACCCAGAGAGGGCAGATAAAATCCGGGCAAGGCGCAGAGGACATGGGTGTGGACGCTGCATGCTCACACAGACCCACGTGACGTCTCAGATGTTAATGGTGGTTTGTGGCCCTCCAAAGGACCACACGGGTGAACAGATACATGAAGGTATGAACATTTCAAGCGGTAGGGACAGAGGGAAATGAAGAAACCAATGTCTTCTGGGTTTTGTAAGGGGGTGGTAATGGAGAAGGTAGAGAAACGTGACTCAGGGCTGTGATTTCCTCAGCAGTGCTCACTGCTTGGTTGCTAGACACAAGGAAGAGAAAAGGTTGCAATCATCCAGATTGTTAATCGTTGGAACAGGGATCCCGAGGCTGTCACAGGCTGACGTGAGCCCCTCCCTCGCTCTTCCCACCCCTGCGTCAGTGGTAAAAAGCAGGCGTGGGCACCGGGTCCCGTTCTCACATGTTGTCAACTTGCATTTTAAGCAAACATGGGGTCAAGGTAGGCCTCCTGGGCCCACTTTCACAAGACTGGCATCTCTTAAACTGCTTAGATTTACTTGGTCAAAAGCTGGCTCTTCTCCGCATTTCTGTAAAGAGGTTGAGAAGTTAATCCTGGGCCTTCTCTCCACCCTAACTGCAACTTCCAGTTTCTTAGAGCACCAACCTCCGATTCCTGGCTGATCTTTTCAGGACGTCTCTGGAGGGTCACCCCCACGCGTGTTGCACCCTACGCTCCGTCTCAGAGAAACAAAGGGTAGAGGACAAATGAGTGTGGGGTCTGCCATGGGGGATATGGAAATCCCGCTCCTTCTCTGGGATCCCAGCCACTGCTTGCCTTTCTCTTGGTTCTAACGTTTATCGTGTAATCCTACATAATTCAAATTTCTTACTCGCTGATTCCCAGAAAGTTTTCATGTCTTGCGTGATGGTCTCTGTTCCTGGGCTTTCAGGTGTTCCTTCCATGTAAAAGACTGGTACTGAAGGTTTGAAAGGTAACAGCCAGGGCAGGGACCAGGATGAGGCAAGTGAGACTCTCACCTTGAGCACAACATTTCAGGGGCCCCCCAAAACTCAGTAATCAAGATATAGTATATTTTCATACAGTATTTTATTTTATTTTTAAAAAGATTTTATTTACTTATTTGACACAGAGAGAGAGATCACAAGTAGGTAGAGAGGCGGGGCGGGGGGAGGTGAAGCAGGCTCCCTGCCGAGCAGAGAACCCGATGTGGGGCTCGATCCTAGGACCCTGGGATCATGACCTGAGCCGAAAGCAGAGGCTTTAACCCACTGAGCCACCCAGGTGCCCCGATACAGTATTTTAAAAGATCAAAAGGAATGCAAAGAAAAAATATGGGATGAACATGATATCAAAATTTAAAATCAAGCCAGGATCACCTGTAAGGCTTCGTATTAGCCATCTATGTTCCTAACCCCTTTTTGCAGTCATTCCTTCCACTCGAAACTTCTCTTTGACCTGATCCTTGGCATCCTCTTACCCAATCCACAAAATCTGGAATTTTCTTACTTGATCTTATTTCTGTTTATTCACAGGCTCTCTTACCTCCTCTCCCTACTTCCGCCCTCTCCTCCGGAATGGCGTACTTGGGGAAAAATCCCCATTTTTCTTAGTGTGTAAAACACTTATTTCTCATAGTCTCACCTCCTCTTCAGACTCTGCTCTGCCTCCTGGCTTTCTGAAACCAAAATGTATCTTCAAGGTGTTTTCTAACTAACAGGCCATCTGCTACTTTCTCCACGTACCTAAATGACTTCCCCAGATGGAATTCTCAGGTATCGATGTCTTTACCATGAGTGTCTGTAAACTGAAGAGCACAGAGACCGACCCTCTTAAGATTCATGCCCTGCCCTTCCCGGCCCCAGACAATTGGCTACAATTGTCAGGGTGTGTGTGTGTGTGTTTGAAGAACATAAGAAAAGGAATGCATCTAGGGGCGCCTGGGTGGCTCAGTGGGTTAAAGCCTCTGCCTTCGGCTCGGGTCATGATCCCGGGGATCGAGCCCCTAGTCGGGCTCTCTGCTTGGCAGGGAGTCTGCTTCCTCCTCTCTCTCTCTCTCTCTCTCTCTCTGCCTACTTATAAATAAATAAAATCTTTAAAAACTAAAAGAAAAGAAAAGGAATGCATCTACAAGACTCTGAGTAGTCGATGTCATTGCTCCTCTTTTGTACATGAAGGCTCAGTTGGGGAAGGGATGTCCTCAAAGCCACACATGTAAAGAACAGGTAGAACAGCCCGGAGCAGTCATGGCATGATTGACAGCCTCAGCACCCATTCCCTTCACCCCTTCAGTGTCGCCTTCCGCCCTGATCCCTGTCATGAATCCCTCCCCAAAGATTATGTACAACCTCAATGTTCTAAAAGTCTCCATTAGGGCTGCCTCTTCAGGGTGCAGGGTCTCAAGGAAATACTTTTCTGCAGGCCCGCTATCTGTATAGATGATTTGATTAAAAATGTATTCCGGAATTCATGGGCCCATGTAGGATAGGATGGTTTCTCAGTAACATATAGAATCGTGGTTAGTGAGACAGTCCTTACACGTTTACTTACTGGGCGGCCAGTGCACGCGGAATCTGACATTAGGGGCTATCTGAGAAGGAGGGCTCACGAGGTACATTTTTTTTGAGATCTTGCGTATTTGAAAATGTCTTTATTCAACTCACACTTGCTTGGTAATTTGCCTAGGACTAGACTCAAGGATGGGAAATGAACTTCCTTAGATTTTGGAAGGTATTTTTGTTAGTGTAAGTATAGGCTAATTTCCATAACAAAGAAATCTCCAAATACAGTGACTCAAACATCCAATTAATAGTCCGTCTATTGGGCTCCACACTGGGTGGGTGTGGTGCTTACTTAAAAAAAAGAAAAGAAGGGGTGCCTAGGTAGCTCAGTCCATTAAGCCACTGCCTTCGGCTCAGGTCATGATCTCAGGGTCCTGGGATCAAGTCCCACGTCGGGCTCCTTGCTCCACAGGAAGCCTGCTTCTCCCTCTGCCTCTACCTGCCACTCTGCCTGCCTGTGCTCTGTCCATCTCTCTGACAAATAAATAAAATCTTAAAAAAAAAAAGAAAAGAAAAAGGAAATAGTCCACATATTGCCTCTTCTGATTTCTAGCTCTTTTTTACTGCTCTCCTGGAGATCTCCTCAACTTCATCTCCACTTTTTCTATTAAACTAAAAATGTTTTTCCTATTGGATCTTTTCTGTCTTGTTCTTTGTTACTTTTAAAAAGCACTTTGCTCCACCAAAAACAGGGATACCTAGAAATAAATCCAGCCAAAGAGGTGAAACACTTATTCTCTGAAAACCATAAAACACTGATGAAAGAAATTTCATGGAAAGACACCCCATGCTCATGGATTAGAAGAACAAATAGTGCTAAAATGTCCGTACTACCCAAAGCGATCTACAGATTCAGTGCAACCCCTATCAAAATACCGTCAGTATTTTTCGCAGAGCTAGAAAAAACAATCCTAAAGTTTGTGTGGAACTCCAGAAACCCCTTAGGCAAAGCAACCTTGAGAAAGAAAAGCAAAACCGGTGGCATCATGGTTCCGACTTCAAGCTCTACTACAGAGCTGTAGTCGTCAAAGCAGTACAGCCCTGGCACAAAAATACACAGATCCATAGAGGAGAATGAAAAAGCCCAGAAATGGACCCACAGCTTTATGATCAGCTAATCTTGGATAAAGCAGGAAAGAATATCCAATGGGAAAAAGACCATCTCTTCAACACATGATGTTGGGTAAACATGACAGCAACGTGCAGAAGAATGAAACCGATTACTTTCTTACACCATACATTAAAAACATATTCAACATGGATTAAAGACCCAAATGTGACACTTGAAACCATGAAACTCCTAGAAGAGAACACGTTCAGTAATTTTTTGACATCGGTTGTAGCAACTTCTTTCTAGACGTGTCTCTTGAGGTGAGGGAAACAAAAACAGAAATAAACCATTGGGATTTTATCAAAATAAAATCTTCTGCACAGCAAAGGAAACAACACAATTTAGAGGTAACCTCTGCAGTGGGAGAAGATATTGATAAATGACACATTTGATAAAGGGTAGTATCCAAAGTATATAAAGAACGTATAAAACTCAACACCGAAAAATGGATAATCCAGTTAGAAAATGGGCGGAAGACATGACAAGATGTTTTCCCAAAGGAGGCATCCAGAGGGCCAACAGACACATGAGGAGATGCTCACCATCCCTCGTCATCAAGGAGATGCACATCAAAACCACAATGCGTGTCACCTCACGCCTGTCAGAACAGAAGAGATCAACAGCACAAGGAAGAACAGGTGTTAGCAGGGCTGCGGAGAGAAAGGAACCTTTGTGCACTGTTGGTGGGAGTGCACATTGGCACGGTGACTGTGGGAAACAGTGTGGAGGCTCCTCAAAAAGTTAGAAACAGAGCTACCTCAGGATCCAGCAATCACACTACTGGGTGTTTACCCAAATGTACAAAATACTGGTTCTGAGGGCTACACGCTCCCTGATGCTTATGGCAGTGTTACCTACAATAGCTGCATTACGGAAACAGCCCAAGTGCCCAGCAGTTGGTGAGTGGGTAAAGAAGATGCAGGATACAGCTACAGTAGAGTATTACTCAGCCGTTAAGAACGATGAAATCTCACAGTGACCTGGATGGAGCTAGAGAGTATTATGCTAAGTCAGTCAGTCAGAGAGAGACAAATACCACGTGATTTCACTCATAGCGTAGTTTAAGAAGCAAAACAAACGAGCAAAGGGAAAAAGAGAGAGACAAACCAAGAAAGACTTTTTTTTTTTTTTAAAGATGTTATTTATTTATTTGACAGAGAGAGACACAGTGAGAGAGGGAACACAAGCGGGGCAGTGGGAGAGGGGGAAGCAGGCTTCCCGCCGAGCAGGGAGCCCGATGCAGGACTCAATCCCAGGACCCCGGGATCATGGCCTCTAACGGCAAGGTTCCTTGGTATTCCAGTTCCTGAGCCTTCCTGGGGGATCGGTGCTGATGGGCTCACCCCCACCTGGTAGGCATTTGACTTTCAACTTTCTCTATTCTGCCAACCTGGTTACCACCTGTCCATGTGCTTTCAGCTTCCAAGCCATAGATGTCGTCTCTCATCTACCCTTGCATCATCTCTGTTGGGAGAGGTGATCGAGAGAATGTGATCACAGTTCCCCCAAGAGCTGGACTCAGGCAATCAGAGACTCCTCCCACCTCCCCTGGAATGAATATTCTCCCGACCACTCCTGTGGTGGGAGCCATTTTCAGGGACACAGAGAGTAATGTATTGTTGACACCCTCTGGGGAGTATACGGGACTCAACCCACTTATGGCTTCTTTACAAACTTTTAGGATTTGGCAGCCGGGTGTAGAGATCTGCTCATCTTGCTGCCACCCAAGACAAGCCTCGTAAGTTCCCTTGCTTATTAAAACTGCCACCTACCAATCTAGGGTAAACAGCCTCTTTTTTCCGTCTCTCCCTGCCCCCTCTGCATACAGTTGGCAAACCAGCAATCTCCTGTTCCTTTTGTAGTTATGCTTTTATTTATTTATTTTAAAAGATTTTATTTATTTGACACAGAGAGAGAGAGAGAGAGAGTGCAAGCAGGGAAAGCAGCAGCAAAGGGAGAGAGAGAATCTGGCTCCCCGCCAAGCAAAGAGCCCGATGAAGGTCTTGATCCCAGTACCCTGGAATCATGACCCGAGCCGAAGGTGGCTGCTTAACCAACTGAGTCACCCAGGCATCCCATAATTATGCTTTTAAAAATGTTTCCTAACTGGCATTTTAGTGGAGAAAGGAATGAGAGCAAAGACGGGGGAAGAGCTCCTGTCCTTCATGATTACTTACAAAAACATTTTTTCTTTTAAATAGTGCCACTCTTCCACTTTTTTCTCACCTCTCCTTCTTGAACTTTTGGGTGGATGTTAGAACTTCTGGATTTATTCTCCATGTTCCTTAATATTTCTTCTTTACTTTGTAATCAAAGTGATATTACTGTGTTTTGTACTTTAAGAGAATTCCTTGGCTGAGTCTTCCAACTCACAAAGCCATTCTTCAGCTCTGTCCGTTCTGCCACTGACTTGCAATCTCAATGACATTTTTAAATTTCCAGCTCTGCAACTTGCTCCATTTAGTAGTTTTCAGTTCCTGTTTTGTGACTGCACCACCCACCCATATTTCTCTGAAGATACCATTTACACTTATTTTGAAGTTCCAATCTGGCACTTTATTAATTGTATTTCATTGGGTTTAAGTTCTTCCAATTTTAAAAAATAATTTTTATTTTCTTTAAAGTCAATTCATTGACATTTAGGGTATTAGTAGTTTCAGAGGTAGAGTTCAGCGAGTTCTCCCGGTTTTCGAGTGTGTATCTTCTGAGGCTAGAAGCTTCTCAACTGCCTGCTAATTCTTTCTCTGTGCAGTCCTCTTCACAGTTGATGGCATCTGCTCCATTGCGTGCTGTCTTGCTTTTCACAGACCAGCTTGGGGGAGGGGCTGGTGTCGCTGTATTTGTTTCCACTGGAAGCTGAAGTAGATGGATGTGCTGCTGGCAAGGTGCAGAGCATGACTGTTCCATTTTCCTCTACGGCGGCTTCCACGTGGCTCCCACACTTTAGGGCACCAGTCTTGTTTCCTCCCCGGGGGAAAGGACTCTACGCTCTCTCTGTATTCTTGTTGATGTTCTAGGGTGATTTTCCCTTTCAGGCTAGCATGACTTCTGTGTTTTAGCAAGTTGTCCCTCTCTTCCCCACCAGCCATTCACTTTCCAATTTTGGAGCATAGGTATTCATTTATCTATAATATATTTCCTGTCGTGTCCCTGGTTAGAATTTGGTGTAGCAGGTAGATGCCCATTTCTTTGAGCCTGCCAGTTTGTCATCGCTAGTGATATTTCCTCCTTACCAACTCCCCTCGTACTGGGGACTGAAAAGATATTTCAAAACCGTCTTATGATTCTCAAACTATGAATCAAAGAAGCAAAGGCAGTTCAACTAATATATCCTGCTTCACCAGTTTGTTACAAAATTGACATACATTTCTTTAAATATTTGGATCAAACTATTTTTCACCTCCACCCTACCTGTTAGGGTATGTTATTTCTTCCTTCTCTAGACGCTTCTGCGATGTTAGTTAACAGTTCCGTAGTGCTCACCTTGATGATGTTCCTCCCAGACCCTGGACCACACGTTCATCTGCATGCTTTTTCCACATATGAACCCATAACTCCAGACTCCTCAAAGAAGCTTACGAAGTTTAACGTGTCAGTGCTTGTTACTCTCTTCTTGAGGAGAACAAATCCGGAAACCTGCTTGTCTGCCAGAGATTTGTGTGTTTGCTTGTTTGTTTTTATTTTGTTTTTGGACTCTTGTTGCCTTTCCTGGAATGTGGATTGGCTGGCAGATCCCAGGGTGTCCAATGGTTTGGCTCCTTGTCTACTGGTAACCGAGTCACTGAACACCAGTCAGTGATAGTCCCGTGCTCTAGGACTGGGATTGGCCAAGATGGGGACACATGGCCCAGAATGGGCTCCTCGGAGCCATTGAGGCTTCTGAGACTTTGATGGAAATAGGAGGAATGAAGTCTTCATGTTTCCACAGAGCTTGTAGCCAGCCGACCACAGTGCCTTCCACTTGGAGGGAGACTTGTAGAGAAGAAAGCTGACGTGGAGGAAAGCAGAGCTGGGTCACGGACGAGAAAGACTGAGTCCTCATGATATTGTTTGAACCCTTTGATCCACCCACATCTGAGGTCAGACTACTTCTGACTTTCTAAATTATGGGAACCAATAAATCTCTTTTCTTTTTTTAAAGCCACTTTGAATTGACTTTCTGTTACATGTGAACAAAGAATCCTGAATAATGCAAGGGGTAAGGCAGGGGCACAGTTTCTGCACAGGGGTCCTGGGTCCGAGAAATCGGACTTAAAACCGTGGGCCAGCCTTTGAGCAGCACTCTCCCCAGACGGCCTGGGGGCCTATGTGAGTTTGGACGTGAAGTGAACTTCTTGCTCTCTTCCTGCTGTCCTTTTCCTGATGGTTCTCTTCTCTTAGTTGCTTGGGAACTTCTCTCAGGGGCAGGAATTTGGCATCTGCTGGCTTTTTTTTATGTTTCTAGAACCTCTCTGGATGAGGTGGAGCATTTAAAAGACAGTGCATTTGGGTTTGAGAAAACTGTTTACCCAGTGATTGACCTTAAATTTTCACTTTTTTCCCTTATGTATTCAGAAGGAGAAATCCTGTGTTGTTGTTTTTTTCCCCCCTGAAGAATTGTTTTTTGGGGGGTCAAGTTCTGTCCTGCTGCCTGCCCCCCCCCAAGCTTGGGAAGGGTGTCCATCTGCTCTCCTAGAGGAGGTCATTTAAAGTAGATCACCTTGGGGCGCCTCGGTGGCTCAGATGGTTAAGTGTCTGCCTTTGGCCCGGGTTGTGATCTCGAGGTCCTGGGATCGAGCCCCACATCGGGCTCTCTGCTCAGTGGGGAACCTGCTTCCTCCTCTCTCTCTGCCTGCTTCTCTGTCTACTTGTGATGTCTGTCTGTCAAATAAATAAATAAAATCTTAAAAAAAAAAAAAGTAGGTCACCTTGGTCTGGCTTCTCCCATTCGGTTTGTATTTGTGCACAGATAAAGACATCTCTAGGAAGAGAGCACCTGTCCACTGGCCAACTCCTTTATGTTAATTCTGTAGTAACACTTGTTGCCTTTTCCATTGTTCCTGGCATCTGGAGGTGTTTTTGTGAGCAGTGGCAGTTGCTAACCAGTATGTTTTTTGGGGGGGTGTGTATTTTGGGTACAGTTTTCCAAATCTCCCTCCCACAAATCCACTTGAAAGCGTCCATCCGTGAGTAGTTGTGGTTTCCACCTAGCATCGAAAAGTGGCATGTGAAGTCAGTGACATTATTAAGGTTCCACTGATGTGTGTTCCAGAAATGTCATAACTCCTGCTCAGGCCACAGTGTCACCAACTTAAAAAAAACAAACAATGAAAAGACAACTCAGCGGTTTATTTTACAAAGGAATCATTTCTTGGGGTGCCTGGGTGGCACATTCAGTTAAGCATCTGACTTGGTTTCAGCTCAGGTCAGGGAGCTGGTCAGGTCAGGTCAGGGATGTGGGACCCAGCCCCACATCGGGCTCTGCTCAGTGCACAGTCTGCCTGAGACCCTCTCCCTCTGCCTCTCTCCAACTCTCTCTCTAAAATAAATAAAATCTTTAAAAAAAAACCCACAAAGGAATTATTTCTTTTAAAATTTATTTTATTTTATTTTTAAAAATATTTTATTCATTTATTTGACAGATTACCTGTTGACCTACTTGTAGGCAGAGAGGCAGGTGGGGCGGGAGAGAAGCAGGTTCCCTGCTGAGCAGAGAGCCTGATTCGAGGCTCGATCCCAAGTCCCTGGGATCATAACCTGAGCCAAAGGCAGAGGCTTAACCCACTGAGCCACCCAGGCACCCCAAGAATTGTTTCTTTTCTTAAAATAAACTTTAAATTTTAAAAATAGTTTCAGATTCACAGAAAAATTGCAAAGATAGTACAGAGAATCTGTCCCCCATATTTTGAAACTTGTTTGAAATTTTTTTAGGTTGGGGGTTTTCTCTGGAGTTACTTGGTGGTGTCCTTGTACTTTTGTATACTGGATAAGTAGAATACTTTAAGCAGTCGTGGCCTCTCAGTCTCTTGTGATGGGAGCGGATTGTATGAGAAATCTTAATATTGAGGAATCCTTTTGCCCTCCTTGTATTTGCAGCTGTGGTCACCTTGTGTTGTCTGGTGGAGTACACATCTGCGTGCTCCTCTACGCAAATGGGCCATTAGATGTCCACCTGTCAGTCTTCGAGGATAACAGGAGGGTATCCAGTGTATGGATGTGACTTTGGAGGGTATTACAGACCAAGTACCTATGTTAGTAAGGCTTCTGTGCGCATATGGGATATTATAGTTGGACTTGACTTTCTCAGCCAGTTGGTACTCAGATGGCCAAGTATGCCATATTTTATAGCAAAAATGTACAATTACATATTTTACTGTATATTAGAATTTTTTTCTTTTCTTCATGAAATTATGACAGGATTTTTTTGGTCTTACTGTGAAGTAATTTTTTTTTTTAAATATTTTATTTATTTGTCAGAGAGAGGGAGAGAGAGCAAGCACAGGCAGACAGAATGGCAGGCAGAGGCAGAGGGAGAAGCAGGCTCCCTGCCAAGCAAGGAGCCCGATGTGGGACTCGATCCCAGGACGCTGGGATCATAACCTGAGCCGAAGGCAGCTGCTTAACCAACTGAGCCACCCAGGAGTCCCTACTGTGAAGTAATTTTAAGTCAACTTTGGTGAGGTTTAGTTTATGTACAATAAAATGCAGGTATTATAATTCCCATGAGTTTTGAAAGATTTATACATTCTTATATTTATGATCACATAAATACTGGAATGTTTTCATTACTTCAAAATATTTCTCTTTCTTTGTGCCCCATACCAGCCAACCTCCCTGGCCCTAGGCAATAACTGGTTTGCCTTCTGTCACCATAGATTTGATTTGTCGTATCTAGGGTTATATGTAAGTGAAATCATATATCATATATCCTTTTGGGATTTTTAAAAGGTTTTATTTATTTGACACAGAGAGAGAGATCATAAGTAGGTGGAGAGGCAGGCAGAGAAAGAGGGAGAAGCAGGCTCCCCACTGAGCAGAGAGCCCGATGCGGGGCTCGATCCCAGGACCCCAGAATCATGACCTAAGCTGAGGGCAGAGGCTTAACCCACTGAGCCACCCAGGCGCCCTCATATATCCTTTTGTATCCACGCAACATAATGTCTTTGTAATTTATCCACTTTACTATGGGTATCAGTTGTTCCTTTCTTTAAAAAGGCTTTCTTATTTTGAAATATTTATAAATTCATAGGAAATTGCAAAGAGGACAAAGAGGTCCCATGCACATATTGCTGTTAGCTCTAGGACAGTTTCACAGAGGAAGCTGACGCTGGTGCAATGGGTCTGTGTGGTTCCGTGGCATGTGTTTTCATCCACGCCGCCAATCCAGTCGGCCTCCTCCGACTCGGTGGGGTGGGAGTGGCACCTTTTTAAGGCTGGGTGGGGGTGGAAGTCTAGGATCCCCATATGGTCTCCCCTGATGTTTTTGAAGGACAACCTTATCAACACCACGTAGGGATGAAAGTCCCTGCTCTCCACCCAGTGTTGTCTGATACCCCAACAGGAGGGGATGTTAGAGATGCCTCATGACAGCCAGACAAGAGTAGAGGTTGGGACTGTCCATTCAGTATTTGCTGATGGGGGTGGTGATGGGGTTGTGGTCCTTTTCATGGTGTTCAGCTGGCATAGACCAATTGTGTCTAGAAGTTCTCCATCTTGCTAGTTTGCCCCTTTCTTTTTCCTTTGGCCAGAGAAATTTCTTGGTGATTTTTGTTTGTTTGTATCTGTTGGTGTTCCCAGGTTGGCAGTTTCTCCAGCATCCAGACTCAGATACATGAGACAAAAACCCCAAACTCACTACCATGTCATTTCTGAGAAAAAAAACCCACAAAGGAATTATTTCTTTTAAAATTTATTTTATTTTATTTTTAAAAATATTTTATTCATTTATTTGAATAAATTTATTTATTTATTTATTTATTTATTTATTTATTCATTTCTGAGGTCCCGAGGTCCCTAGCCAGTCTTTCTTCTTATCTCTACCTTTTAGAGTCTGTGCATGTGTGTTTTCTAGGTAATGTTCTTACTTAGTGCGAAGAACAGGGACATGTGTATCTATTTCTATTTCATCTTTAGTCCCTTCCTTTTTGGGGGGAGTAATATCCTATTGTATAGAAATACCACAATTTGTTTATCTGATTACCTGTTGACACAGATTTGGATTGTTTCCAGTGTTTGGCTTTGAACGTGATTTACTGCTTCTGTTAACATACATCGTCAAGTCTTTGTGTGGGCATATGTTTTCATTTCTCGGGATAAACACCTCGGGGTACAAGTGCTGAATCATATGGTAATTGTATGTTTAACTTTACAAGAAACTGTCAAACTGTTTTCCAAAGCAGTTGTGCCATTTTCCTTTCCCACCAGCCATGCTCTAGTTGCTGTCCATCCTCACCAACACTGGGTATTGACAGGCTTTTAAGTTTTAGTCATTCGGGTTTTAATTTGATTTTCCTGGTGACTGACGACGTGGAACATCTTTTCATGTGCTCATTTGCCATTCACAGATCTTCTTTGGTAATGTGTCTATTAAAATATTTGGCCCATTTTGTTTTATTGAGTTGTTTGTCTTGTTATTATGGAGTTATAAAAGTTCTTTATATTTTCTGGAGACAATTCTTTTATTTGATATACGTTTTACGAATATTTTCTCCCAGTCTGTGGTGTGGCTTTTCATTGTCTCAACAGTGTCTTTTGAAGAGAGCAGGTTTTTAAATTTTGATGAAGTCTGGCTTATCTTTTTTTTCTTATTGTTGATATTTTTTTGTCCTATGAAAACTTCACCCAAATCAAAGTTTAAAAAATTTTCTCTTACATTTTTTGTGTAAAAGTATTATAGTTTCAACTCTTGTGTTGAGGTTTTTTAAAAATTTGAGTTATCTTTGCATGTGGTATGAGGTAAGGGTGAGATCCACTCTTTTGCATTTGAGTATCAAGTAATTCTAGCACCTCTTGTTGCAAAGGTAACCCTTATTACCTTGGAGACTTAGTTGATGATCAATTGACTATTTTTGTGTAGTCTATTTCTGGACTCTCTTCCATCGATTTATATGTCAATCCTTGTGCCAATATCACATTGCTAATGATATATATTATTATTCCATACATTAACTTATGTTAATAAATAATAACAGAGTAGATTAGCTTTATGGTTAGCCAGTTCTGTAGTGAGTCTTCAAAGTCAGGTAGTATATGTGCTCCAACTTTGCTCTTATTTTTCCAGTTTTTTTGAATAGTCTAGATGCTTTGATTTTCTATTTAAATTTGAGATTCAGGCTGTCTGGTTCTTCAAAACAGCTGTCTGGGGTGCCTGGGTTCTCAGTGGGTTAAAGCCACTGCCTTTGGCTCGGGACCGAGCCCCGCATTGGGCTCTCAGCTCGGCGGGGAGCCTGCTTCCTCCTCTCTCTCTGCCTGCCTCTCTGACTACTTGTGATCTCTGTCTGTCATATAAATAAATAAAATATTTAAAAAAACAAACAAACAAACAGCTGTCTGGTATTTTATGGGCATTGTGTTAATCTATAGATCAATTTGGGGGAATTGACATCACTATACTGAGTCTTCTGAGCTCTCAACGTGGTATACCTCTTCATTTAGGTAATGTTGCACACAATATTTTGTAGATTTTAATTTTCAGATTTGGTCCTTTCTTGCATTTGGGGACCAGTTTTCCTCCTTTTCTTCCTTCCTCACTCTCTCTGTCCCTCTTTATCTCTCCCTTCCTCCTTCCTCCCTGTGTTCTTTTGGCCTTCCTTTTGGCCTTTAATTCCTTTTTCCTTTTGAAATTCGGCCACATAGTACACATCTTGAATCCTGTGGTCATTTAGTGAATTTCTTAAAACTGACAATGTGCTCTCTAGATAAACACATCCGGGAAGCCTCACACCAGAGCCCGTGGAGGTTGCTCATGTGGGAGAGGCAGTGTGGGGTCACTGTCAGGAGTGGGCACTCTGCCCCATGACCACAGTTCCCTGCAGGGGAGGCTGATGGGTCCGTGTGCCCAGCCACGACTCAGGAATCTCTCTGATCGCATGCCTATTTATTTATTTATAGTTGTTGGGGGAGGAGCAGAGGGAGTGGGAGACAGAGACTCTCAGACTGTGCACTGAGAGCAGAGCCCAACACCGGGCTTGATCCCATGACCCTGAGATCATGACCTGAGCTGAAATAAAGAGTCAACCGCTTAAGCAGTTGAGCCACCCACGTGCCCCTCTCCGATTGCATTTTTGGGGGACAGTCAACAACTGTTGTTTTGAGATCCAAATGTAGGCAGTAGAGATCCAAGGCTGCAGGCCCAGCAGAACTTCAAGTTGGAGAGAAACAGATGCTACCTAACGATAGAGGGGATAAAAGTATTTAACAAGATTAGAGATTATCTGTTACATATTTCTTACAATGTCCCTGGCTATTACAGAGTCCTTTAGAATAAAGGAACGTGTGGGTCTTGTCCACTGACAGCCCCACTAGCTTGTGAGCTTTGGCCTTCTGGCAGCAGAGGATAGCCACGTAAGACAGGGTGGGCTGTAGCTTGGCTCCCCACCAGGGCACACATCAATCAGCAGATGAAAACACAATGAAGAGGGGCACCTGGCTGGCTGAGTTGGTAGAGATGCAACTCTCGATCATGGGGTTGGGAGTTACTTTAAAAAGTTAAAAAATTTATTTTTTTAAAGATTTTATTTATTTATTTCACAGACAGAGATCACAAGTAGCCAGAGAGGCAGGCAGAGAGAGGAGGAAGCAGGCTCCCCGCTGAGCAGAGAGCCCGATGCGGGGCTCGATCCCAGGACCTTGGGATCATGACCCGAGCTGAAGGCAGAGGCTTTAACCCACTGAGCTACCCAGGCACCCCTAAAAAGTTAAAAAATTAAAAAAAACATAAAGGAATGTATAGGGACCTAGGCTTTGAAACAGTTGCATCACAAAAAGCAGTTTGGGGAACACTGGATTAAAGAGCAGTCTTGGGAGAGTTGGAAAAAAAGATGCAGACTGTCCAGATTATCTGCATCTGCTATACTATTATTACTGGATGTGGCTTGAGGAAAGCTGTTTCATCTCCTTTGTGCTTCCATTTCTTCCTTTGTAGAACTGGGGAAATTACAGCAGCTATATTATGACTTTCCTTGAGGATCAAAGGTCAGTATATGTGAAGTGACCGGACTTGTGACTAGTAAGCACTGGGTTAGCACGTGATGAGACGTTGTTATGATCGGGGGAAGCAGCCTGATAATGACAATGAAAATAAAATGCCCAAGAGTTCTAATAGAGGTGTGAAAGCACAGAGATGGGGGAGTCAGGGGGAGTCTTCAGAGGGGAGTTTATGTTTGGACGGACTCTTGAAGAATGATTGTAGCTCACCAGCCACTTAAGGAGAAAGGAGTGTCCTTGGCAGAGGGAAGTCCGAGTGCAAAGATGGAGAAGTTTGATACGTCACGTGCTCATGGTAGATGGTAAGTGGTCTGTGGGCTGCGGTGTAGGATTCATGGTCGAAGACAGTAGGAGGGTGCCGTCGTGGAGATAGGCAGGGCCACATTGCTCTGAGCTCACAGGTGTAGCGAAAGCCATAAAAGAAAAGGCACAACTTGTGTTGAGCCTGAGCACTGAACTTTGGGAGGAGACGGTACCCATGAAGACGATGAGTTTTTTCTTTTTCCTTCTATCTGAGCATGACTTTATTTATTTATTTTTTAAGATCTTATTTATTTGGGGCTCCTGGGCGGCTCAGTGGGTTGAGCCTCTGCCTTCAGCTCAGGTTGTGATTCCGGGGTCCTGGGATTGAGCCCCGCATCGGGCTCTCTGCTCAGTGGGGAGCCTGCTTCCTCCTCTCTCTGCCTGCCTCTCTTCCTACCTGTGATCTCTGTCAAATAAATAAATAAAATCTTAAAAAAAAAGATTTTATTTATTTATTTTGAGAGAGAGAGAGAGAGAATGACAGGAGGGGCAGAGAGAGAACCTTGAGCAGACCCGGTGCTGAGTGTGGAGGATGCTGGGCTTGATCTCAGGACCTGATACCATGAACTGAGCTGAAATCAGGAGACAGATTCTTTTTGTTTTTTTAAAAGACACATTTATTCAGCATCATCAGACTATTACATTTAGCAATCAACAGCATGGGTGCAAAAAAAAACTACATTAAAACCCTTTGTTGGAATGCTTTACACCCTCCACAGAACAGAAACGAAAATAACCTGTTATACAATTAGTCACAAATACAGTCCTCGAGTTTTTTTGCCCATACACATGAGTATTGTCTAAAACATGTCTTCTTTGTAGCAGCTAGGCCTGGCCACCACTGTGCTTGGCTGAGTTAACAAATCTCTTGTAACCTGTAGCTTCTCTGTCACGTCTCTGGCTCTCCTCTCCTGCTAAGTTTTGTTCCTGGCAGTAATTAAAACCTGCCACTGCCGTAGCTCCTGCTGCTGCTGGAACCACCATAGCCATGTTGGTGAATTATCGGCCTCCACCACCATAAGGGCCAGAGCTTCTGCCTCCAAAATTGCCTCCTTTCATGGGTCCAGAATTTGAGGATTGATGGTTGCATTTGCCAACATCATTATAGCTTCCGCCACCTCCAAAGTTGCTTCCATCATTACCAAATCCGGTATAGCCATCCCCACTGCCACCATATCCACCACCACCTTGACGGCCACCAAAGCCACCTCGACCAGTGAAGTTTCCTCCATGACCAAAGTTGTCATTCCCACCAAAACACCTCCACGACCACCACCAAAGTTTCTAGAACCACTTCGACCTCTTTGGCCGGATGAAGCACGAGCCACCTCCTGCTTAGAGAGCGCTTTCCTCACTTCACAGCCGTGGCCATGCACAGGATGGGATTTCTGAATGACAGTCTTGTCGACAGAGTAGGGTCATCCAATGTTACAAAAGCAAAACCCCTCTTTTTGCCACTGCCTTGGTCAGTCATGATCTCAGTCACTTTGATTTCCCACACTGTTCGAAATCATCTCTTAGATGATGTTCGGTCAGTGACTTCTTTAATGCCACCCACAAAAATGTTTCTCACAGCTAAGTGGGCACCAGGTCTTTGAGAATCTTCTCTCGACACAGCCCTGTTTGGTTCCACAATCTTCCATCCACCCTGTGTGGATGCATTCATGGTTGCTTCCACCTCCTCCGCAGGGACATATGTCACAAGCCCAGAGCCTCTGGAGCACTTGGTGTTTGGATCTCTCATAGCCACACAGTCCGTAAGTGCTCCCCAGTGCTCAGAATGGCTCCTCACACCCTCATCAGTTGTTTCAAAGCTCAGACCTCCCGTGAAGAGCTTCTGCCGCTGTTCAGGCTCTTTGGGAGACTCTGATTTGGACATGACGGTGGTGGGAGGGGAGACTTGAGCGATGCTTGTTCGGCTCTGTCCACGGGCAGAAAGGAGTAATCTAACGAGTGTATCTGAGGAGTCAGATTCTTTCTTTTTTTTTTTTAAGATTTTATTTATTTATTTGACAGAGAGAGATCACAAGTAGGCAGAGAGGCAGGCAGAGAGAGAGAGAGAGGAGGAAACAGGCTCCCTGCTGAGCAGAGAGCCCGATGCGGGACTCGATCCCAGGACCCTGAGACCATGACCTGAGCTGAAGGCAGCAGCTTAACCCACTGAGCCACCCAGGCGCCCCTGAGGAGTCAGATTCTTAATCGACTGAGCCACCCAGGTGTTCCTGAGCATGACTTTATTCTTTTTTTAATTTTTAAAAAAGATTTTATTTATTTATTCATTTGAGACAGGAAGAGAAAGCACAAGCAGGGGGAGAGGCAGGAGGAGAGGGAGAAGCAGGTTCCCCACTAAGCTGGGAGCCCAACACAGGGCTCGATCCCAGGAAGGAAAGGCTCAATCAGGAAGAGACTATATGGTCATGACCTGAGCTGAAGGCAAACCGAGCATGACTTTAGACCTGGGTTCACAAACAAGCAGTGGCAGGGCTGGCTGCCAGAGGAGTTAGGGGCGACAGGAGAGCTAAGACGGAGAAGGGTTGGTAGAGCCGTGTGTCGTGGCAGTTTGGGGAACAGGCAGTGACAGGAGTGACAACTCACATGGGCTATTCCTCCATTCAGCTAATGTTGGCTGAGTATCCACTGTGTGCCACACACCCCAATAGGTAGATATTGAGGGCACAGATTGAACAAAGAGACAAAACCCCCTCTTCTGCTTCATTCTGTCATCCACTATGCATTTACTATACTGTGTGTATTTGAAGGCACATCCCAGACATCCCAGATATCCCAGACATCACATCACTTCACCTTGAAGTCTGTCTCACAGATAAGGGCTTTATTATCAGCATCTCATTTATCACACCATGCTGTATAATGGCATCATGCTCTTTACTTGTCAGTACACATTCACATTTTCCCCAGTGTTTTATTTTTTAAATTTAAATTCAATTAGCCAACATATAGTACATCATTCATTCCAGATGTAGTGTCCTTAGTGTTTTAAAGAAGTCTTTTAAAAAGTCACTTTCTTTGTTCTCCATTCTGTTCCATTGATCTACGTGTCTGTTTTTGTGCTAGTACTGTACTGTCTTGATGATGACGGTTTTGTAATAGAGCCTGAAGTCAGGTATCATGGTGCCACCAGCTTTGGTTTTCTTTTTCAGCACTCCTCTGGCTATTCAGGGTCTTTTCTTATTCCATACAAATTTGAGGATTATTTGTTCCAGTTCTGGGAAAAATGTTGATGGTATTTTGATAGGGATTGCACTGAATGTGTAGATTGCTCTTGGTAGCATCGACATTTAGACGATATTTTTTCTTCCGATCCATGAGCATGGAATGTTTTTCCATTTCTTTGTGTCTTCCACAATTTCTTTTATGCCTGTTCTGCAGTTTTCTGAGTACAGATCCTTTACCTCTTCAGTTAGGTTCATTCCTAGGTATTACAGTTTTTGATGCAATTAAATATGGACCATTTTCTTATACCACACACAAAAATAAACTCAAAATGGATGAAAAACCTAAGTGGGAGACAGGAATCCATCAAAATCCTACAGGAGAACACAAGCAGCAAACCTCTTTGACCTCGGCCACAGCAAATTCTTGCAAGACACGTCTCTGAAGGCTAGGGAAACAAGGGCAGAAATGAGCTATTGGGACTTCATCAAGATCAAAAGCTTCTGCACAGTAGGGGAAACCGTTAATAAAACTAAAAGGCAACCTATGGGATGGGAGAAGATATTCGCAAATGACATATCAGATACAGAGCTAGTATCCAAGATCTGTAAAGAACTTACCAAATTCAACACCCAAAGAACAAATAATCCAATCAAGAAATGGGCAGAAGACATGAACAGACGTTTTGGCAAAGAAGACATCCAGATGGCCAACAGACACATGAAAAAGTGCTCCACATCACTTGGCATCAAGGAAATGCAAATCAAAACTTCAGTGAGATACCACCTCACACCAGTCAGATTGGCTAAAATTAATAAGACAGGAAACAAGTTTTGGTGAGGTTGCAGAGAAGGGGGAACCTTCCTACACTGTTGGTGAGAATGCAAGCTGGTGCAGCCACTCTGGAAAACAGCATGGAGTTTCCTCAATAAGTTGAAAACAGAGCTACCCTATGACCCAGCAAATCGCACTACTGGGTATTTACACCAAAGATACAGATGTAGTGAAAAGAAGGGGGCACGTGCACCCCAATGTTCATAGCAGCAGTAATCCACAATAGCCGAATTGTGAAAAGAGCCAAGACGTCCATCAACAGATAAGTGGATAAAGAAGGTGTGATTGATATATACAGTGGAATATTATGTAGCCATCAGAAAGGATGAATACTTACCATTTGCATTAATGTGGATGGAACCAGAGGGATTATGCTGAGTGAAATAAATCAATCAGAGAAAGACAATTATCATATGGTTTCACTCATACGGGGAGTATAAGAAGCAGCACAGAGGATCATAGGGGAAGGGACGGAAAACTGAATGGGAAGTCATCAGAGAGAGAGAACCATGAGAGACTCCTAACTAGGAAACAAACTGAGGGTTGCTGGAGGGGGTGACTGGGTGATGGGCATTAAGGAAGGGACACGCTGTGATGAGCACCAGGTGTTACATGCAATTGATGAATTGCTAGACTCCACCTCTGAAACTAATAATATAATTTCTGTTAATGAAATTGAATTCTAATTTTTAAAAAGTCCGTTTTTTTAATCCAGAGTCAAACAGGACTGCATGCTGTATTTGCTCGACTTGTGTCTCTTAGTAATCTCTAGTAGTTCTCCGCAGTTTATTCTTTTATGATTTTTAAAATTTATTTGTCAGAGAGAGAGAGTGAGAGAGAGAGAGAGAGCACAAGCAGGACGAGCAGGCAGAAGGAGAAGCAGGCTCCCCACTGAGCAAGGAGCCCAATGCGGAACTTGATCCCAGGACCCCAGGAGCATGACCAGAGCGGAAAGCAGATGCCCAGCTGACTGAGCCATCCAGGCATCCCTTCTTAGTCCCTTTTGTAACCTTTCATGCTGCTGAAATTTTTTTTTGTTTTTAAATTATATGGTAGAGGAGCCTGGGTGGCTCAGTCGGTTAAGTGTCTGACTCTTAGTTTCGGCTCAGGTCATGATCTTGGGCTTGTGAGCTTGAGTCCCACTTGGGGTTCAGCGCTCAGGACAGTCTGCTTGTGCCTCTTCCTCCCCCTGCTCAGTCTCTCTCTCTCTCTCTCTCAAATAATCTTTTAAAAAGTAAATATCATATGGTAAAATTGACTTTTGGGTATATAATTATATTTTAACGCATAGGTAGATTCATGTAACTCCTACCACACTCAGGTTACAGAACCATTTCTTCACCCCCCTCAGAAACTCTGGCACTATCCCTTTTAATTCACACCTCTAAGTGCCTTTATATTTGTTGGAAAATTGAGCCACGTGTTCTGTAGAATTTCCCACAAGCTGGACTGGACTGACAGCATTCTCACAACGTGGTGTAGTGCGTTTCTGTAATTTTCTGGTAATAGATCTAGAAGTTTGGTTAGACTTGGATGCAGTTTTCCCTTTCTTTCTTTTGGTAAAAGTCCTGACAGATGGAACTGTGGTTTTCCTGTTGCGTCGTATCAGAAGGAACATGGTATTTGGCTGAATCTCTTCTACGAATGCTGGACTTCATCACTGAGTTTAGTCTGCGTTTAATTGTGATCAGCTCGATCCCTCCGCCGGAGCTCACCCCATCGGCCCCTCACCTAATGACTTTCCTTGCAGTTCATGGCCACATGCTTCCCACTAGATCTGTTGTTTCATTAGGGATTCCAGAATGGTGACTTTCCAATTTTCTAATTCTGGCATTTCTTTTGCATTGATCAGTTTTAGTTCTCTTCTGATATACGTTTAACGGAAGGAAAGGCTCAATCAGGAAGAAACTATATGGTCATTTTTCGAAAATTTTTATTCGTTTATTTATTTATTTATATTATTATTTTATATTATATATTATTATAAATATTAATTAATTCATTATTCTATATTGTTTATAATTTATTTATTAATATATTATATTAATATTATATATTATTATATAATCTAATATATATTAAATCATATTTTATTTATTTATTTATTTATTTATTTATTTGAGAGGGGGAGAGAGAAAGCAAGCAAGAGCCCAAGAGCAGGGGGAGGGAGAAGCGGACTTCCCACTGCGCAGGGAGCCTGATGCGGGGCTCCATCTCGGGACGCTGGGCTCATGACTTGAGCCGAAGGAAGACACCAACCGACTGAGCCACCAGGCACCCTTCCAGAGTCATTTCTTTGAGGAGTCAGTGGTTCTGTGTAGTCCAGCTAGGTGGTGTTGAAAGAACCATTTGTAAAGACTTGGGGCACTGCTCCCGAAGAAATGAGGCTGCCTCGTGCTGTTCAGGAAGCGCAGTGGAGGGCTTCTCAGGACAAGAATTTTAATGAGTTTCTGAGTCTTAGGCCTTGGTCGGGGGAAAGGGAATAAGCTTTGAACTGGATGAAAAGTAGACATTTGGTCCTAGATTAGACCTATTAATATCCAAAACTGTCATTGTTCTAACAGCCAGAGTGACACGGAAACCTGTAGGATTAGATGCTAATGATGCAGCTATCTTCAGTTTGTGAAAATTCACTGAGCATGTCCCCCAGGGTGTACTTTCTTACATGCATCTTCAGGTTCAATAAAAATTTTAAAAGAAAGTGACAGGTTGTCGTGTAATCCAGATGTATAGAAGGGAGATCTCACACAGCAGGTTTGTGGACGGTGGAGAGTTAAAAGTGGAGATTTTTAGGATCATGCCTGTTTATGCCAGCGGCAGGTTAGATAATATCTGACCCTCTGTCATGTTCAGTCTGATGTACCAGGGAAACACCAGGTGTGTGTGCCTTGCTGGGAAATATTACCATGAAATGAATGAAAATTTCAATCTGGGCAGTGCCGTTTTGGAACATTCCTGGCAGTTGGTGTGTCAGTGGAATGGAGGAGGCCATCGGAGTTGGGCAGGGCAGTCAGGAGGCTGTGGCACAAGATTCCATTGGGTTAGAGCACTGTGTCGGGGTGGGGGTCAGCCCACTCTCTCCTCCAGGGATGCCCTTACAGAAGCACCTCAGCCTCAACATGTCCAACCCGACTCATCATCTTACTCCCGGATCCTGGTCCTGGTGCAGTGTTCTCAGCCCCGTGGATCCTGTCCATCACCCATTCAGTCGTGCCAGCCAGAATCTGGGAGTCGCTCTTGCCTCCTCCCTCTGCCAAGCCCTGCTGGTATCATCTGTTAAAGGTCTGTTGACTCCTTCAGCTTCTCTACACCTTCGCCCTGGCTGAAGGTGCCTGGGGTCCCACTGCAGGGTCGGAATCCATACACCTTTGCCTGCTGTGACCTGCATCCCGTTCCCTGGCCACACTACCACCAGTGGATCTGAATCATTCAGAATTCTCGCGGTTGGATCATTCTCAGGAGGGTTTTCCCAGGTGGGGGGGTCCCCCGTGCCTCCAGGCTTCCACCCGGCTAGCTGCGTGACCCCACTGCCCACACAGGTGGTATTGGAAGGCACTGGGAAGGAGGAGCCTCAGCGAGTATGGTTTTGTGACGAGAAGACCACCTCATGGGGCAGCTGGTCGCCAGATGAGAAATGGCCAGGATGCTGGTTACTCCTAGGACAGAATCCAGCCTCATCCGCCCCCAGGGGAGCATCGAGAATATGTGGCCACTGGCCCACAGAAAATCAAGTTTGGCTTCAGGATACTGCTGCCTGTGCAAGTAGCATGGTTCTAAGTCATAGAATTAATATTTATTGCTTTTCATCTTGGCCAAAAACTTCAATATTCAGCAGTGTAAATTTTAATCCACCTAGACAACATGAAAGTAAAAGATTATAACTGCCAAAAAAGGATTGATGAGAAGCAGAAAGAACTGTAGATGGAGGAATTCTCTTCATCTGAGAGGCAAATCAAGAGGCAACACGTGAACCAGTTATGACCAAAAAATAGAAGTTACAATTTATCTTTTAAATATCCCAGAAGTAAAAAATTTTAAATGATACAAGTAGTGAAAGGATGGTGAGTTTGATCTGCATTCTTGGCCATCCTAGCTGTAAATGTCTAAAGCTAGATAAAGAACACAGACATGTTACTCAGTGATATGGAGGTAACAGATGGGTGAGAAGTGGCAATGGACTGGGCTAGGGCTCTGGCTTTCAATTACGATCCCTCATTTTTTTGTGTGCCATGCATATACCCATTGTATATTGAATATGAAAAAACAAGTCCATGTACTGTATACGTGGAATTTTTTTTTAAAAGATTTTATTTATTTATTTGACAGAAATCACAAGTAGATGGAGAGGCAGGCAGAGAGAGAGAGAGGGAAGCAGGCTCCCCGCTGAGCAGAGAGCCCGATGCGGGACTCGATCCCAGGACCCCGAGATCATGACCTGAGCCGAAGGCAGCGGCTTAACCCACTGAGCCACCCAGGCGTCCCCGTGGAATTTTAATTATAAAATTAATAACCTATGACTAATATACATCCAATATAGGTGAAATTTCTTTTTATGGGCCATAAAGTGATAGTTTTCCTATGTTGATTTAAAATAAATCTAACATAATTTTTAGTAGCGACCTTTAAAAAAAAAAAAAGAATATGTGGCCAAATCAAGAAGTCTGCCCATTCCCCACTTTTTTTTTTTCCTTCTCTAAGTTCTGTGTCTGTGAGGCTTGGGGGCTCTGAGTCACCCAGAGGGTTTGCTTATCTACTGCGCTGTTCCCCTCCCCAGATTTCTCGGAACCTCACCTCCCTCATCCCCAGGGGAACCAGGAGAGGAGCCAGGTTCACGCCCTGTTCCTGGGGGCAGCTCATTGCTGCAGAGATAAGCACCTGACTAGGGTTTGGCCGGTCATTGCCAGGAATCTGGAAGGAAGGCCAGGAGACACCAGCTCAGACCAGTGAGGTGAAGGGGACTTCCTGGGTCCCAGTCCAGGCCTTCTCTGCACCTGTTTTGGAGACCCTGATGTAGCTCTGCCTAACACCAGGGCCCTTCCAGCACGCTTTCCCTCACCAACATAAGCTGGCTTCTGTGAGTTTCTGTAACTGGCACTCAAAATAATTCCACCTCATGATTCTCAGAATTCCTTTTTATGAGCCTAAAGACCGCCTGACATTCCCCATAAAACTGCTTCTCCCTCATGGAACAAAAGGTGGAGATGACCGACGGTACGTGTACCCCGGTAGCCGCAGGGTCCTACCCTCCTCGCAGAGAACAGATGTTGCAGCATCCAGGACCGTGGCTGTTTGCAGAATTCCCACTGGAACTCTCTTCTTTGACTGTACACCCTATGTGGCTGTGCTTACTTCCACTTTATTGTGCCTATTCAAGAAGAAGAGGGAGTTGTCCTCGAACTGGCCCCTGGCCGTCCCCCATGAAAGAACAGTCGTGAGTAGGCGTTCGCAGGTGTAGCGAGGAGGCCGTCGCCGCTGTCGCTGTCCCTCGTTTCTGTCCCTTGGAAGGATCTGCGTGCTTGCTCCCCCTCAGCCCAGAGGCACACTTCCAAGAAACGGGAGGGAAGCACCCAAAATACCTGAAGGTTGAGAAACAAGAGATTTATCTCAGTGGGGAGGGTTGAAACTCCTGTAGATACTGTGAATATCTCTTAGTTCTAATTTGGCTTGATAATAAAGGAGAGACCATTACAGAGAGAAGCCCTTGACTTATATCACCTCTTTTTATCCTGAAAAAGGTCCAGTTCTTGAAGAAAGGTTTTCTTGGTTTGGGCAAAGTCCTAAAAGAAACTGTGGTTGGATTGGTTGTGCGACTAGCTTTTGGGTAGTATCAGAAGGATGGGGGAAGGGTGCTGGGAGAGTTTGCCCCCGTCCCCCATTCCCCCCCTCCTTTGAGATGGTCGCTGTGGGAGACAGTTGAGTTCCCTTCTGTTGCCCACGGTCACCTGGAGGTACAGCTGGGAGAAGCCGCGTAGCTCTGGAGAGCTGCTCCTTGTCTGTTTCTCTGTCCCTCGTACCAGTTCTTAGGGTCCTTAAGATTCTGCCCTGGGGCAGTTTTAGAACATGTCCACAAATCCATGGAAAGGTGGGGTATGTGTCTCCCCCTCGCCCTGGACCTTGTATGAAGAGATAACCAGGGAACCCAGGCGGGTCTGTAACTCCGTGTGTGACCAGTGGAGTCTGATGGAGACTTTGTTTGAATTCTGGCACCAGGTCAGAAACAATGCTGCAGCTCCGCCTCTGTTGGCTCTACACTCCTTTTTGGAGCCCTGAGCTGCAGGGTCAGACATCTGAGCCTGGGCCATAGAAAGAGGCCGCCGCGTGTTGGTGCCACCGTTAGTAGCTCCAGCAGAGGTCTCAGCAGACAGCCAGCATCTAGTGCTGGACATGAGCGTGAAGGCAGCTTCATGTGAACCCAGCCTCTAGCAGATGGGTCTTCCGGCCAGCGAGCCTTCCCACTTGAGGCCCCAAAGATCATGGAGCAAAGACGGGCCCTTTCTGCTGTGTCCCCACCTGAATTCCAGACCCACAGAATCCGTGAGCAAAATAAAATGTTTGTTTGAAGCCTTTATGTTTTGGGTGAACTTGGGTCAACCCAGAGTAAGGAGAACATCTGCCACACGGGGCCTCCCCACACCTCTCCATACAACTGAAAGCTTGGAGGGCAGTAGCTGAGCACTCGTGGTCTCTGTAGTCGTGCTGGGCCCCAAGAAGAAAATAAATGGCTTAAGTGAGGCATTCCCATTTTATTCTACCCGTAATTACCAACGAGATATGGCATTCCATTGTCCTTGAGACCTGGAACCTTATAGGGACTAAGCTTCCTTCCCATCAAAGAAACATCAGAAGAAGGACACGACTGTTCACCTTGTCAAGAAGTGTATTTTAAAAGTTTTTTTCAGCACACCCCTCCTCCCCCAGTTATTTCCGTGTGCTCTCATCTTGCCGTGGGAAGACCCATGGCAAGCAGGTATAGGTGGGCTAGGGAGGTGTTTGGTGGTCTGATCCCCTAGTGCCTCGCTTTGAAGAACTCCCTCCTCTTGGCCTTGTGTCTTACCCACAGCGTTTGTGGTGTCTTGACTCTGCAAGGACTGAGCCTTCCCAGGTTCTGTGGGATTCAGTCGTCCCCCTTCCCACAGGGTGCCCTTCTTCACATTAGGAAGATTAAATGGACCATCGAATCACTCAGACCCAAACTCAGATTTGTCCCTCCTCAAACCTCTGCATTTGTTACTTCGTTTTATGACGTTAGAATGAAACCTGAGAGGATAGAAATACCAGAAGAACCAGCTTCAGAATATAGTTGCAGGATTCCTGAATAAAATGTTACCGAAGGGGGGGGTGTACCTTGAGCATCTGCTTTTGGCTCAGGTCATGATCCAGGGATCCTGGGATCGAGCCCCGCATCGGACTCTCTGCTCAGTGGGGAGCCTGTTTTCTGCCTCTCTGCCTACTTGTGATCTCTTTCTCTGTCCAATAAATAAATAAAATCTTAAAAAAAAAAAAAAAAGATACGGGACGCCTGGGTGGCTCAGTTGGTTGAGCAGCTGCCTTCAGCTCAGGTCATCATCCCAGCGTCATGGGATCGAGTCCCACATCGGGCTCCTTGCTCCGCAGGGAGCCTGCTTCTCCCTCTGACTCTGCCTTCCACTCTGTCTGCCTGTGCTCGCTCTCGCTCGCTCTCTCTCTGACAAATAAATAAATAAATAATCTTAAAAAAAAAAAGATACTAGCTGGGGTGCCTGGGTGGCTCAGTTGGTTAAGCATAAGCCTTGAGCTCAGGTCATGGTCCCAGGGTCTTGGGATCAAGGCCTGCATCGGGCTCCCCTGCTCGGCGGAAATCCTGCTTCTCCCTCTCCTTCTGCCTGCCTTTCCCCCTGCTTGTGCTCTCTCTCCCTCTCTCTGTCAAATAAATAAATACATATATACATATATATTTTTAAAGAAAGGTACTAGCCATTGCAGGCAGAGGAAATAGGCATTCTCCTGTGTTTCTGGTGTAAAAGTAAATTGGCATCGCATTTTGGGGGTCACTTTCACTCTGTGTGGCCAAAGTCTTCATATCTTTTGACCCAGAAGTTCCACTTCTAGGAATTTTCTTTTCAGGAAATAATTGCGATATATGCACAAATTTGGTATAAGGACATTCATTTCATTGTTATTTATAGCACTGAAAAATTGAAAATAATTTGTCTGCCCTAATATGGGCTTGATAGGAGAGATTATAATATCAGACATAAGTAATGTTGCAAAAGAGCACCATGAAAATATGATAGTGATATGCAAAGTGAAATCATGGCTCTGAAGCAGTGTATTCTCCAGTTTCTGTGTTACAAGGGATTCTTTCTATTGCAATAACTCAACTAAAAGTGATTTAAGAGAAAGAAAAAGAATATCTTGATCCATAATCCTGGGAGGTCAGGAAGTAGAATGCTTTCGGGCAGGCTGGACACAGGTGCTCAGGGGTCGTCTTCAGGAACGTGCTTCCGTCTCTTAGTTCAGTCTTATTTTGTGTTGGTGTTATTTTCAGGTACACTTTCCGCAAGTGTCGTTAAACAGGTGCATCAGAGTTCTCCAGACAAACAGAGGCAGGAAAGCCCAGGGGTGTAGTTTGGAGGCCTTGGGGCCGGAGAGCTGATGGTGTAAATCCAGGCTGGTTCTGGAGGGCTGTGAGCCAGGAGTGCTGAGGTCAGCAGAAGATGAATGTTCCAGCTTAAGTAGTCAGGCAGACCATGAACTCAACCTTTCTCCACCTTTTAGTTCTCCTCAGGCCCTCAGCAGGTTGGATGACATCCATCCACACTGGGGAGGGCCATCTGCTTTGCTCAATCCACTCATTAAAATGCTGATCTCGTCTGGAAACACCCTCACAGACACACCCAGAAATTATGTCTAACCACCCACCTGGGCATCCTGTGGCCCAGTCAAGCTGACATGTAAAATTAGCCATCAGAGGGCCTACCAGCAGCTCTGCGGTTATATTACAGAAAAAGAGTCTCTCCTTCCAAATCATTCCAGCCGAAATCCCAGTGCTAAATCTCTTTCACCGGGCCTGGGTCATGTACTCCTTTCTCTCTTCAGCTGAGAGATGGTGTGGGTTCCAACTGAAATATGAAATAATGTCAATAGCTAAAATTTATTGAGTACTAATTCCATGTCAGATTAGGAATCTGAGTTTGAGTTCTATGATAAGACGTGTGACCTTGGGCAGTTCAGTCTCCCCACACCCAAAGACACACAGTTCATGTCTTCAGTATTATTTCACTTAATCCTCTTGACAACTCTGTGGAAATAGATCCTGTCCTCATTTTAACAGATGAGGAAACCAAGGCTTGGCCAAGTAAAACATATTATACACAACAAAAGAATTAGCAAATGGTGAACCCATTCATGTGGGTTGAGAATGTGAGAGGAGGCAGTTCTCAGAAGAAGCAGAGGCTCCTTCGGACATCAAAAGCAGCCCCAAACAGAGGCAAACAAAACCAAAACCAACAACCCCACAGAATATAGGTATTTGAAAACTCTGTAAATCTATCACTCACATATTCATAAAGGCATAAGAATGTATTGCACTCATATTATAAGAAGAGGACGATGAAATCATAACTTCAAGAGAAGAGCCCTTCAAAGTTAAAGCAGGAGAGTAGACCTGAAAAATGTACTGTAAGAGTCAGTTTGAGGAAATCCTTGAGGAAGACAAAGAGATGGGAAATGGGAGAGAAAACGAGAAGCCCGGGAGATTCACCATCTGAATAATAGAGTTCTAGAAAGAGAGAGGGGGAAGCGGTCATCAATGAAACAAAACAGAAGCAGTTACCACAGCTGAAGGACTTGAGGTTCCAAATCGAAAGGGTCCTTCAAATGCCCAGGAGAAAAGGATGAAAAGAGACCCACCAAGATACTCATCATGAAATTCCAGAACACTGGGGCAAAGAGATCCTACAATATGGCGGGGGTGGAGAGAAATGTAAGGGTCGTGGGCAGAGGAGGGACAGTGAGGCTTGTCTTTGAGTGCTCTAGCTAGCCAATGCTGGGAGCAAGCGGACAGTGAGCAGCGCCTTCAAAATGCTGAAGAAGAGTGGTTTCCACCCTACTACTCTTCACCCAGCTGAATTATCAATCAGATATGAAAATGAGTAAAGACATTTCAGACATGCCAGATTTCAAAGTGTTTCCCTCCCATGCACTCAGAGCAAAGCTACTGGAGGCTGTGCTTCTTGAACAAGAAGGCATGGGGGCACCTCAGATCGGCATCCGAGCCAGGGGAGAGGTGGAGGGGATCCTTAGGGTAAAAGTGGTGGGAGAGTCCAAGGGGGCAGCTATGCCCTAGAGGCAGAAGGTGACAGTTCAAATCGAAGCACTGTGACCACAGGCTGCCATGTCTCTTATTAACCCGCTACCACCACACTAACCTTAAGCCAAGGATGAATGCCCAGAGTCCGACCCGAGTTTTTGTGAAGTTCCGGCTCATTTCTGCATGTCCCGCTGCCTGATGTTCTGCATGTGTCATTTAGAAATGTTGGAAGGGAAGAACATGGTGAACTGAAAATGCAGAACTGTCACCCCCTGACCCTCCCGCTCCTGGCCAGACACCTAAAACCTGGTCCATGCTTCTCCATGAGCTTCTGTCCAACAATGGTGGCATCAGCCTTTCCTTACAGTCCTTGAGGGCTGCCTGCTGCTCAGATTTTCCAAACGTAGTAGATACTTAGAGATGCCTATGTGGGTAGAAAGCTGAAAGGGAAAACGGAAATGATCGACACAGAAGTCATCACAGAGGTCACTGCTGCAGGTAGAGAAGAGACTGCAACCGAGGAGGGGCAGACAGAGGCCCCAGGAGGACTGGCCATGTTTTAGATCTCAAACTGGCCATGTGATTGTATGCCCTATTAATATCTGTATTGCACAAATGATTTTATTCCCCTTCTATTTGCATGATGCATTTCGCCACAAACCATTTTTAAAAACCAAGGGCTGTTACTCAGTAAAGGGGGATGAATGTGGAGAGCAGAAATAGGAGATGCTCATCCAGAATCTTTGGAAGACGAAAACACCCGAGAAAAGAAAGGACGGGGAAGGACATATGTGCCTGCCTGTCTTTGTTGCAAGGAACAGAGACTTGTTCAGTTTAACTCAGGGAAGGAAAGGGGCTGTTTTGAGCCTACAGGAGGAATGAACTGGAAAGATAAAACTCCAGCGGTTTTTTACTCTCCCTCCAGGCATCTCTGTGTCTCTGTCTGCTCTCATCCCTATCGGCCATATCGTAAACTTTCCCCAAATTCACTGGCTTAAAACAACAATCACCATTTATTTATTGGCTCATGATGATGTAATTGGCCAAGGGATTAGCAAGAGCGGCTCATCTCTGCTCATCTCTGGGCCAGCTGGACTGGACCTGGAGGATGTGGATGGCTTCACTCCATGTGTAGCTCCTCAGCTAAGGTGTCCAGAGCAGCAAGGGGCTAGTGGGGCCAGTCTCTTCAGCAGGGCTTCTTTATGTGGTAGCTCAGGGCTCCAAGAGAGGTAGAGCAGAAGCTGTCAGGCACCTTGAGCTCTAGGTCTAGAACCGACACCATGTCACTTCCGTTGCAGTTTGTTGGGAGAGCAAGTCCCTGTGGTAAGGATTTCACCTCCTGAATGGAGAAGTGGCTTGTGCTTCCAAAGATGGGAAGGATCCTTGGCAGCTGTTTTTGCAAATAATCTGCCCTGTCTTTTCTCCCAGCACATATTTTGGATTGCACGGTCCACTCATCGTCCACTCACGATCCTCCCATGATTTTCTGTCACCTCCAATTTCACTGCTAACTTGAAAATGCGTTTAGTGTTTTTAGGTCCAAATTCCCAAGAACTGGTTGGTTCAATTCCCCTTTTTGCTTCCGCAGTTGCCCCAATAATGCCCTTCATATATGATTTTTTGGATCCAATATTCAAACCATGATCACAAGTAGGAATCAGTTATGTCTCCCTAAAGCACTTCTATTTAGGCAAGCTCCCTGGTTATCTTTCATCTTTCACGACATTGACTTTTTCGGAAAGTGTAGGCCAGTTGTTTGCATGATGTCTTTCAATTTTGGATTTGCCTAATTATTTCCTCATGGCTAGATTCCGCTTAACCCCTTTTGATAGGAACAGGTGATGTTGTGTGACTAGCCCTTAGACGATGGCTGGACGTCCGCCTGTCTGTGCTCACCCTACTGCTCCTCTCCCCACTTCCCTGCTCTGTGTTTCCCGAGTTCCTTAGCCTGGAGGCTTCTGGGTAAATTTGGCTAAGAAGTGGCAGTGGCAGATGATCGGAGAGTGGGGAAAGGGGAGAGAATGAGACATTTCCCATTTCTCTGTTCCTGTGAAGTCCTTGACTACAGCTCCTTCTTTTCTGTGCTCTCTTGCTCCCTCCAAACAGACCCTCCCCCTGTGGTTCCAGCTCCCTGGAAATCCCTCTCCTTGGTTCTGGCTCCAGCTGGCCCAACCTCCATGCTCCAATAAAACCTCCCTTTCCTGCTGCCCCTTCAGCCCTAGGGTAGCAATGGCGACCGTCTGTGGCCAGCCTCTCCCTTGCCTCACCATCCTGTGGTTGGCCTCTCAGCTTTTCCATTTCCTGTGTAGCCAAGTTTCTTTATTTGGCTTGAAGAGCCCAGGGTGGTGTCTGTTTTCCTGACTACACCCTGACTAATACAGATAGGGCGCCCATCCTCGGTCTAATCCAAGCGACGTGTGGAATGGGGTTATGTGCTATCAGCTAAGGCAGCACTGGGGGCTCTAAAAGGGGAGATTCCTTCACAAAGAGGGGTTAGTACTGTAGCCCCTCCCTGCTTACACAGGAAGAGAATGTACACGAGAATAATATCTGGATAGAATTTTAGATGCTTTTATATTATTTCTTCTTCTTCTTCTTTTTTGTTTATCCAAATTACTCACATTTTCTTTTTTCTTTCTTCAAGACTTTATTTACTTATTTATTTGAGAGAGAGAGCAAGTGTGAGCACGGGCAAGAGGGGAGGGGGGAGAGGGGGAGGGGGAAGGAGCGGAGAGAGAGGGACAAGCAAACTCCGCGCTGAGCGCAGAGCTGGACGAAGGACTCCATCTCACGACCCCGAGATCATGACCTGAGTCGAAACCAAGAGAAGGACACTTAAACCAGCCGCGCCCCCCATATTACCTGCATTTTCTACAGTGGTGGATGTGGAAAGTGAGGGGAACGGTCATCATTCCATGCGAAAGAAGATACACCAGAGAACAAGGAAACGGTTGACCCCCATAAAAACCACATTGGTCCTGAGTCTTTTTCTCCAGCTTTTAAATCGTGATGGATCTGAAGTGTACACCGTGATGATGTGCTGTGCACGTACAATGAAAAAGGATTCCTACGACAGAGTTAACGAGCGCGTCATCAGCTCCCATCCGTACCTTCATGTACTGATTTGTTGTGGTGCGAACACTCACGTTCTACTCTCAGCAAATTTCAGTTGCACAAGGCAGTGTTGCCAAGTCTAGTCACCAGCTAGTCACATTGGACCTTCAGAATCTTTGTCTTACTCACCTTATTCACGCATAACCAAACCCCTGTGCCCTTTTCCAGCCAGTCCCTATTCGTCTCAACCCCCAGACCCCGGCCACGCGTCTCTCCTCTGTTTCTGTGTGTTCCACTTGAAAATTTTTTTAGATTTCACATATAAGTGAAGCCAAGCAGTATATGTCTTTTTCTACCTGGCTCCCACAAATCTTCTAAATTTAAATAATAATAATAATAATAATAATAATAATAAGAGAGGCATTCTGTATAAGATAAAATATGAGAGTGACAGGAGATTTCTCTTGTGAGACTTATGTAAGATTGCTTATACTCTTGTTTATCTGATGCACTTCATAAATAATTGGATAATTTGAAAAATCTGGTGCTGTAACCATAAAAAGGAGAAACGGCTCGGTTGTTGAGGGTGATTTGCACATAACCACGCAGGCCCACAAATGAGCAAGTCTGTAGTGAGCGGGGAAGTCTTGCTGGTTCATATGGATATGTGTACACTTAACAGGCGACTTGTGTGATTGTTTATAAGAATTGGAGGCCTGTTTCACAGGCTTCGTAATCAGATCATCCTGGGGGTTTTGGAAATGTATTAGCTGAAAGACTGAAGGATTCAAAGGGATATTAAAGCAACTGAGGCATGGGTTAGAAATCTGAGAAAGTGGGCTGCCTGGGCGGCTCAGTGGGTTAGGCCTCTACCTTCGGCTGGGGTCGTGGTCTCAGGGTCCTAGGATGGAGCCCCACATCGGGCTCTCTGCTCAGCAGGGAGCCTGCTTCCCCCTCTCTCTCTGCCTGCCTGTCTGCCTACTTGTGATCTCTCTGTGTCAAATAAATGAATAAAATCTTAAAAAAAAAAAAGAAATCTGAGAAAGTGAGTGAAAAGTCTCAAGAAAGAGCAGCGGAAAGATTAAACAGGGAATCGAGACTAAAGTAATGTGTACTCTGTGTTGGCTGATTGAATTTAAATTTAAAAAATTAAAAACTGCATCATGGAAGACAGGAATCATTGGAGAGAAAATGAAATGTCGGAAATGGGAAAAGAAAAAAGTACGGGGTTAATTGGCTAGTACTGGGTTGGAATAGTCGACAAGCGGTTCTCACAGCAGAGCCTCGCGTGGAAAATATGCACTGCAAGTTAAGGACACAGCAAAACCTGCTTTCCACGCAACCCCAAGCAGTCTGCTGCAGAGTGTCTGCAACAATCAAAAGAAGACATTTTCCTGGACGTTTTACTGTTGTCAGTGACTGTCAGTGAGTCATAGCAACAGACTTTTGACTTCAACCTGCTTCCACCTGCCTAAGCCTGCACTTAGTCATGGTCTAATTACGGCTCTCTCAAGAGCATGTCCACTGGACTCCCAGGGTGCTACATGTTAGAAGATGGTTAATAATGCCGCCCGAAAGGACGTGTCTGAGTAAGCAAGTGAAACCAGCTCACATTGTGCTGTGGGTTACTTACGATGACCCCTTCGTAGTGCGTGTGTAGCGTTGTAGTTTATGAACACAGAGGGAGGTGTCCAGCCGGAATCAGGCCTGGTTGTCTCTCCCACCCTCACCGAGAAAGGAGCGAGGCTCGAAGAAGCATCCCTGACCCTGGGAGTCTTCTCCTTCTTGGTGGACAGAACGGGAGAAGGTGATCTGCGCCGTGTGGTCCGCAGGCTGCCAAGTCTCGGCCGGTGCTGGTGTGGATCCTGGCTGAGATCTCCGGACGGATTGTTCCGTTATCTTTACTCTCTCCCAACTTTCATCCCGAGCGAACGTCTCATGGCAGTTATATCCGCTGCTTGAAAGAGACTGTGCATTAGTGGCTCGACGGCAATGACAGCCTCCCGACACACCGGGAAACTCCCCCTGGTCCAGGAGGGGACCTCTCAGGCCTTCTCAGCCTGCCCAGCACTCCCCGGGGGAGGACACAGATTGTGCGTTTGTCAACTGTGTGGCTCAGACTTCTGCTTCCCAGCGCTTCCCTCTCTGTTTGTGGACATTCTGGATCAGACTGTCTTCCACATTGCGGGAGATGCTCTGAAGTACCCAGCCCTGGATGTGTTGTCATGGGTAATCCGGAGGAGAGGTGCGCTACCATTCTGAGCACAGTGGCTGGTGTTTCTGGAAATACCCGAGGCCTCAAGGTATCAAACAGGCATCTGAATGGAAAATACATCTGAACTGGGGTCGCTACATGGTTCCCTTTTGAAAGCTCCTGTCGTGCAGTTCTGTCAAAATACAACAGCTGGGGGGTTGGGGGGTGGTGCCTGGCCACCTCAGTCAGTAGAGCTGGAGTGTGCGATGCTTGGTCCCAGGGTCATGAGTTCAAGCCCCACGCTGGGTGTAGAGCTTACTTAAGAAAAATAAATAAATAAATAAATTGAAAACAAAATACGACAGCCATGTATGCCCGTAATCCTCCCTAGAGTAATCATACTCCCTGTCAACACTCCAAAATGCTTCCATTTAGAGCGTGTTAATTAAGCATGAGCAGAAATATTTTTAGATCATTGCTGCTCCCCCAGCAATGAAACTTCACCAGGTCCCTCACTGTTAAGCATTTCAGTCAATTTCAGGTGTCCTCAGAAAGCACATCTTACAGAATCTGGTTTTTTTTCTTTTTTCTTCCTGCCCACTCAGCTGAACCTCCTCTCCTGGTTTCTCCAACCAGGACCCGGAATTCCTCTCCATTTTAAGAAGCACATACTTCCTGAGTTAGGCATCCTTACATTCTTTCTGAAGACAGACCCGGTTTCGTTTCCGAGAATGAAGATCAGAAATGCTATCACTTATATTTTGTGCCTGTTTAACGAAGACCATGCTGATTCCAAGGGTTCGGTTGTTTTTTTTTTTTTTTTTTTAAGAATACCCTTCATTTCCAGAGTATACAGTTCTTAAATTAATACGTTTTGTTTTTTAGAGCAGTTTTACGTTTACAGGAAAACTGAGAAGAAAGTAGAAACCTTTTTTTTTTTTAATTTTATTTATTTTTTTTACAGAGAGAGATCACAAGTAGGCAGAGAGGCAGGCAGAGAGAGAGAGGAGGAAGCAGGCTCCCTGCTGAGCAGAGATCCTGATGCAGGACTCGATCCCAGGACCCTGAGATCATGACCTGAGCCGAAGGGAGCGGCTTAACCCACTGAGCCACCCAGGCGCCCGGAACCTATTTTTGAACAGAAATCACTCTTCTCCTTCTTCTCCTCCCCCTCTCTGTCACTCTTCTCTCCTTCTGAGAGAGAATGTGAGTGGGGAGAGGGGTATGGGGGCGGGGGAGACAGAGAGAATCTCAAGCAGACTCGCCACTGAGCGCAGAGCCCGACTCAGGGATTTGATCTCATAACCCGGAGATGATGACCTGAGCCCAAACCAGGAGTCCAATGCTTAACCAACTGAGCCACCAAGCACCCCTTGAACAGACGTTCCTAAGTGCTCACGAAGCTCCAGGGCTGCTATTCCAGTGAGTTTGTGATAACAAACTCAATGTCTATAACCAATAAGCCTACAGCCTATCACCAAGTGCAAATCAGTGCCCCTCAAAAATCCCTACCTGATAGTTTTGCCTTAAATCACAAGGCTGTTGGGATGCCTGGGTGGCTCAGTTGGTTAAGCAGCTGCCTTCGGCTCAGGTCATGATCCCAGCGTCCTGGGATCGAGTCCCACATCGGGCTCCTTGCTCAGCAGGGAGCCTGCTTCTCCCTCTGCCTCTGCCTGCCATTCTGTATGCCTGTGCTCGCTCTCTCCCCCTCTCTCTCTCTGATAAAAAAAAAAAAAAATCACAAGGCTGTAAGTTGCTGGTTCTATACCTTCTATCTTTTACGCCACCATTTTCATGCCACACTTGCTGTTATTTATTGCATTATTTAGTGTTGTCTGCGCTTAAACTTTATATAATTGGAATCATACTAAAGTATTTACCGTGTTGCTTCTTCAGCTTGATGTTATGTTTGTAACAGTAATTCGCGTCGCCATGTGTTGCGGTGTGTAGCTGTGGCTCCCTCGCTTCCGCTGCTCTGCAGTGCTCTCTTGCACGAATGTCCCACAGTCCCTCCATTTTCCTGTTGATGGACGCTGGATGGTTTCCTATTTACTGCTGAGAATAACGTAATCTCTCTTGTGTCTGCAGTGTGCATGGGCTGGAGTTTCTGCGCAGCGTGTGCCTAGAATTGGATTCGCCAGTTCGTGGGCTGTGAGCAAATCCCACTTTGTTAGAAGATGCTCTTGACTTTCCGAAGTGGCCGACGGAAGCCAGGCTGTCGTAGGTGAGAACTGTGCCACGTCCTTGGCAGTCCTTGGCATGCCGAGTGTTCTTATTTTAGCTATTCCGTAAGTGTTTGTTGTAGCTCATTGAAGTCTTCGTTTGTTTGTTTTTTATTATTAATGAGATTGAGAATTTTAAAATATGCTTATTGACCATTTGGATCTCTTCTTCTGTGAAGTGCCTGTTCGAGTGTTTTGTCTAGTTAGCTAGTTATTTTTTTTTATAAATGGATAACTTTGTTTGTTTGTTTTGTTTCTTAAGGAGGCTCTGTGCCCAGTGTGGAGCCCAATGCGGGGCTTGAACTCACGATCCTGAGACAAGACCTGAGCTGAGATCAAGAGCTGGGCGATTAACTGACTGAGCCACCCAGGTGCCCCCTGTTCTGTCTAGTTATTATGAGGCTGTCTCTTACTTGTTGATTACTAGAGTTCTTGTTGTGTTCTAGGTACTCGCACTTTTGGGGGGTTACGTGAGCTACATATATCCTGTTCTGCATCATGCTCTTAGAGTTTGCTCTATGAGACTTGCACGAGAAACTTTTTAACTGTCATTTCAAGCAGACATAAAACACAGAAAACACAATAAACCCCTCCACTCCCGTCACCCATTTCAACAATTGTGTAATGTTGTGTGATGAGCAGAACTTCTTAATTTTTGTTTCAGCTGCTCTGTGAACCCCTTTATTCAGGGTTAGTACTGTCTGCCTCTTGTTTAAGATGAGGGCTTGAAGGTATTCTTCTACGTTTTCTTTTGAAAGATTTTAATATTATCTTTTACATTTAGGCCTTGAAGCTTAAAGCTACTTGAAGCTGATTTATGTACAATAAGGGAAAAGACTCCTTTTTTCCCATATGGAGACCTCGCTGTCCCAGCACCCTTTCTGAAGGAGCCCGTCCCTCCCCACCTAACCTAGGTCAGCACTTCTGTTAAAAAATCACAGACATGGGGTGTCGGGGTGGTTCAGTGGGTTAAGCGTCTGCCTTCAGCACTGGTCATGATCCCGGGGTCCTGGGATTGAGTCCCATGTCCGGCTCCCTGCTCGGCAAGGAGCCTGCTTCTCCCTTTGCCCCCTTCCCTGCTTGTGTGTGCTTTCACTCTCTTTCTCTCTCTCTCTCTCTGTGGAAACAAATAAATAAAATCTTTTAAAAAAAACGGCAGATATGCCTGGGTCTGTTTCTGGGCTCTTCTTTCCACACCAGTGGCTCTCGTGCTAGAACCAAGGTGTCTTCGTAAGCAGGCTGTTGGTGTCTGGCTTGATTACTGGTCATAGTCATAACATGGCTTGCCTGATTGCCATCTCTTGTTGGGACTTGATTTATTGTCCAGTATAGGACATTTCTGTAAAGGTCCTGTGTGTTCCTGAAAAGAGGATGTGTTATGCAGTGTTGGGTGTGTTGTTCTACAAGTGCCTACCTGGCCAAGTTCAAGTGTTGTTCAAACATACACTTTATTTTTCCAGTTGATTCTTTTTTTTTCTTCAGTTGTGATTCTATATTCTTATTGATTTTTCATCTGTTTGTTCTATCAACGACCAAGAGAGATGTATTAAAATATCCCCAGTACGATTGTGGACTTGTCTGCTTCTCAACATAATTATGTCAATTTTTTAAAAAGATTTTATTTATTTATTTATTTATTTATTTGACAGAGAGAGAGAGAGAGAAAGTGCACAAGCAGGGGGAGGTGCAGAGGGAGAGGGAGAAGCAGGCTCCCCACGGAGCACAGAGCCCGACATGGGACTCCATCCCAGGACCCCAGGATCATGACCTGAGCTGTAGGCAGACGCTTCACAGACTGAGCCGTAGGCAGACGCTTCACAGACTGAGCCACCCAGGCCCCCCAGTTGTCTCAATTTTTATTTCATGTATTTTGAGATGATGTTATGAGGTTCATATGTATTTAAAATCATGGGGCCCCTGAGTGAAGCGTCTGAGTGACAAACACCTGATGCATAACGTCACATTTACCATTTAGCACTTCTAAGTGTACAGCTCAGTGGCACAAAGGATTTTCACATTGTTGTACTGCCATCACTGCCCTCCATTTGCAGAACTTTTTATCATTCCAGAGAGAAACTCTGTACCCATGAAACAGTGATTCCCCGTCCCCTCCTCCATCACCTCTTGTAGGAACCTGCTGTCAGCGGAATCCTACAGTGTTTGTTCTTTTGTGCCTGGCGCTTTCACGTAACATAATGTTCATAAGTTTCAGCCGTTTTGTAGCACGTATCAGAATTTCATTCCATTTCCTGATTTAATAGGGCTCCATTGTTCCCACAGGCCACGTGTTTTCTCCCCATTCATCTGTCGATGGACACTTGGAAGGTTTCCATCCTTTGGCTATTATGAACAATGATACCCTGAACACCGGCGTGAAAGGAATGTGTTTGAGTCTCTTCTTTCAATTCTCTTGGGTTTACACACACATACACATTTTTAATATAATATTTTCCATCTAAAAATGTTCAACCCTGGGTGCCTAGGTGGCTCAGTTGGTTAAGCGAGTGCCTTCGGCTCAGATCATAATCCTGAGGTCCTGGATTCAAGCCCCACATGGGGCTCCCTGCTCAGCGGGGAGTCTGCTTCTCCCTCTCCCTGATGCTCTGCCTACTTGTGCTATCTCTGTCAAATAAATAAATAAAATCTTTTAAAAAGAAATAAATAAAAATGTTCAACTCTTCTAAAAACTTGTATGTTTCTCTCAGAAACCAGCCTGCCAATTTTTTATTTTACCTGGAGCATTTTGGCCATCTATATTTATTGGAATTATTGATATATATATATATATATATATATATGATTTTATATATATAGTGATATATATACATACCAGTGATATATAGATAGATTGAGACAGATATATAGATAGATAGATAGATAGATAGATAGATAGATATCTCCTAATTTTATGCTTTCAATTTGTCCTGTGGTTCTATGTGCTTTTCACCTACCCTTTATTACTTTCTTCTGGATTGATGATTACTTGTTAAATCATTCCAACCTCTCTGTCAGTTGTTTGGAAGATCTTCACTGTTTCATTTTCTTTTAGTTTTTACTTGGGAATTACAACATGTGCTATCAATGTATCAAAATCTAAATTTAATCAAAGTCTTTAGACTCATCCCAGATAATCACAAACCTTAGAATATATTTAAATTATTTTTTTTCTCTTTCTGGACTTTAATGTTGTTGTTGGATGTCTTTCACTTAAAAATGTCCTCCTTTGGGGCACCAGGGTGGCTCAGTGGGTGAAGCATCTGCCTTGGTGAAGCGTCTGCCTTTGGCTCAGGTCATGACCTCAGGGTCCTGGAATCAAGCCCCACATGGGGCTCCCTGCTCAGTGGGGAGTCTGCTTTTCCCTCTCCCACTCCCCCTGCTCATGTACCCACACACTCTCTCTGTCTCAAATAAGTGAATAAAATCTCTAAAGAAAAAAAGAAAAAAATCTTCCTATGTTATACATCTGAAATGTAATATAGTGGATTAACAAGACTCAAATTTTAAATGTAGTTATTTAAAAAACAGTGAAGTTTCAGATAATAAAAAATTTTAAACAATTAAAAATCCTCCTTAATATCAATATTTTATAGAATCCATTTTCACTTACATTTACTCACATCTTTGCAATTTTCTGTTCTTTATTCATTCATGGAATTCTGACTTTCCATCTAGGACCATTTTCTTTTCCCCTGAAGGGTGTCATGTAGAAACCTCATTATCCAACTCACAGTCCATCATGAGTTGGCTAACAGAATTTAAATTGAAAAAAAAAAAAGAATCTTCATTATTGAAGGGTTGCTGGTGGCAAAGTGGAAGCAGTGTGGAAGAATATTTGCACGGGTCCTAGGAGGTCTCATTTCATTTTGTTCCACTTGCCTTAGATGTTTTTGGAACATCTGAGAAGATTACATAAAATGACCTTTGACACTGATTCAGGCCAACTCACCATCTTGTAGTATAAAAAAAAATAAAAGTTTTTGGTATTGTTTGTTGTGGTGTATTTTATATTGAGTAAGATGCACAGCTCCAAGTTTAATTAGTTTTTTTTAACATAATTATACACCTGTTTTCCACTACCCAAATAAAAATACAGACTGTTTTAATCACTCACAAATGTTCCCTCCTGTCCATATTTCCACTTTTGGAAACAACCATTGCTCTAGTTTCTATCCCTTTAGATTAACTTTCTTTGTTCCTACATCTCATATATATGCCATCGTATACTTTTTTGGTCTTTTTTCTTTTGCCCCACGGTACTTTTTGATGTGTATCCATGTTGTTATATGTCACTGTCGTATTCAGTTATGTGACACTGGGGGGAATATATTTGCAACAGTATGTCCAGCAAAGGACTGTTATTCTAAATATGGAAGAACTCTTAAAATTCCACAATAAGAAAACAAACAACGTGATTCAAACATGTGCCAAAGACTTTAACTGTGGTCTTACCAGTAAAGACAGGCAGCTGGCAGTAAGCACGGGAGGTGATGCTCATGTGTCATTATGGAAATGCAAATTTAAACAGTGACCTTGTGCCACAGCACGCCTGTTAGAGTGGCCCAAATTCAGAACACTGACCACAGCAAGCACTGCAAGGGTGAGGAGCACCAGGACCTCCCATTTCACATAGGAAATGGTGAAGCCACTTGCGAAGACAGTCTGGTTGTTTCTTTCAAAACCAAACGTACTGGATTACTACGTATTTACCCAAAGGATACAGAGATACAGATACAGAAAGGTATGTGCACTCCAATGTTTGTAGCAGCATTGTCAACAATGGTCAAACTATGGAGAGAGCTCCAATGTCCATCGACTGTTGAATGGATAAAGAAGATGTGGTATATCTATTCACAGTGGAATATTACTCAGCCATCAAAAAGAATGAAATCTTGCCATTTACCAGTGACATGGATAGAACTTGAGTATATTATGCTAAGTGAGATAAATCAGTTACAGAAAGACAAATACCATATGATTTTATTCTGCATGGAATTAAAGAAACAAAACAGATGAACGTAGGGGTAAAAAGAAAAAAAGGGGGGGCGCCTGGGTGGTTCAGTGGGTTAAGCCTCTGCCTTTGGCTCAGGTCATGATCTCAGGGTCCCGGCATTGAGCCCCACATCGGGCTCCCTGCTCAGCGGGGAGCCTGCTTCTCCCTCTCTCTCTCTGCCTGCCTCTCTGCCTACTTGTGATCTCTCTCTCTCTGTGTCAAATAAATAAATAAAATTTAAAAAAAATGCTTTCTAAAAAAAGAAAAAAAAAAGAAAGAAAGAACAAAGAGGGGCAAACCAAGAAGCAGACTCTGAACTCGAGAACAAACTGATGGTCACCAGAGGGGAGATGGTGGGGGGATGGGTGAGATAGGGGACAGGCGTGAAGGAGGGCACTTGTCCTGATGAGCACGGGGTGTTGTATATAAACGTCAAATCACTAAGTTGTACACCTGAAACTAATATTACACTGTCTGTTAACTAACTGGAATCTAAATTAAAACTTGAAAAACAAAACAAAACAAAACAACAAAAAAGTACTTTTTCCATATGATCTAGCAGTCATGCTCCTTGGTACTGATCGAGAGGAATAGAAAACGTATGTTCTCATGGAAACCTGCACACAGATGTTTGTAGCAGCTTTATTCGTAATTGCCAAAAGTCATACATAACCCAGATGTTCATTTATGAACATAATAAATAAATAAACGAACTGCATTTATTTTCACTTCCCATACGGAGCGTCACTTCACTACGTGAGTAAACTAGCACAGCCCGACAATGCAATATTGTTCGTGCTAAAACCAAGTGAGCTGGGAAGGCATGAAAAGACATGAAGAACCTTAAGTGCATACCCCTGAGAGAAAGAGGCCAGTCTGCATTCTCCGTACTGTGCGATCCCAGATGTATGACAAAGGCAAAGCCAGGGAGAAATGAAAACACGAGTGGTTGCCAGGGCTTGGCGGGGAGGAGGAGGAATGGACCAGCAGAGCACAGAAGACCCCCAGGGAGTGGGAATACCCTGTAGCATTTGCTCATACCCAGACAATGTACACCACCAAGAGTGAGCTGGAACCTTTGTTGTGGACTTGGGGGCTGGCTGGGGGCACTCCTCGGACAGATCCAACACTCAGGTCCGGACTCTGTCACTGTTCAGGGCAAGCGGCTCCCCGTCAGCACAGGCTTGGTGAGAAGTAGTCCTCGACTGCATGGCCAGGACCCCTTGGGAACCAGAGAAAAGGGATCTCAAGCTTCTGGAAACTTCTAGCCCCTGTCCTCCATGTTCTCTGTAGCGGCCCCCTTCTGAGAGACCTAGCCTCCAGCCTTCAGCTCATACTGTCTGTGTGGCCTTGATGTCTGGGGTCAGTGATGTCCCCTGTGTCTTCTATCCCCTCTCTCCTCCATCCTGCATCTCTGCTCTAGAGCTGGAGAAGGCTGACCAAGGAGAGCCAGGACGCAGCCTGTTCAGGATGGCGCCTGCTGGCGAGGGAGACTGAGCTGGGATGTTCGGGGAGATCTGCTCTGCCATCAGGGGTGTTGAAAGAAGGATAAAGAGGGATCCTGGCCTGCAGCACCGTGTTCCTCTCTGCGTCCAGATGCACAGAGATCCAGGAATCCCCACACACACTGAGTTAGCTTTCTCTCAGATGGGCCTTGGCCTCACTCCTGCCTCCTTGTGGTCTCATTTTGGGATGCCGGGCTCAAGAGAACCAGCCTGGGTCTCGCTGATGCAGGTGCACAGGCAGTGAGAATGTGGTAAAGGGATTCACATGGGTATCCAGCCCTTGGTGGACCTAACCTGCCCTGAGCAATTGTATTTGCACCTGCTGCACAGAAGCAATGGGTATGACCTGTCTTACAGCGAAGTCAAGATGTGGCCTGGGCACAGAACACCCGCAGGCAGGAAGAATTTAGCACAAAGGGAAGGGAGCCATTCCAGCAAGTGCAATGGATCTTTCATGGGGAGAGTGGAAGAGGATTTGGGCTGGCAGGAGAGGTTTGGGCAGCTGCCCCCCCCCACCACATCTCCCTTACCCATTCATCTGTGGAGAGACATCTTGGCTGTTTTCACAGTTTGGTGATCATGGACATTGCTGCTATGAACACTGGGGAGCAGGTGCCCTTCTTTTCACTACCTCTGGATCTTTGGGGCAAATACCCAGTAGTGAAACTGTTGGGTCATCGGGCAGCTCTATTATTAACGTCTTGAGGAAACTCCATGCTGTTTCCAGAGTGGCTGCCCCAGCTTGCATTCCCACCAGCAGTGTAGGAGGGGTTCCCTTTCTCCACATCCTCACCAGCATGTCTTTTCCTGACTTGTTAATTTTTGCCGTTTTCACGGGTGCAAGGTGGTATCTCGTTGTGGTTCGGTTTTGTATTTCCCTGATTATTTTTATTTTTTAGCGCTTCCTTACCTCCAGCACTGTCAGGTGCTACAACTCGTCTCGTCTGGTTTGGAGGGCAGTTTTAGGAAACCTGGTTTTTATGACTGTTGTTTTCACTTGTTTACTCCCTGTAGTAGGTTACAATGCCCGACTCAGGCTTTCTCAGTGTTACCTTTAGGAGGAATGACTCTTCGTGTTAAAAAATCGTTTTGCAGATTTTCCCTGGGAAAATAAAGTCGGTTTTTCTGGAAAGAAGAGTCAGTTTCCAGGAGAAGGATTCATGGGCAAGGCCCCTGGCCGGCGTAGTCGCTGGAGCGCACAGCTCTTGACTTCAGGGTTGTGGGTGTGAGCCCCACGTTGGGTGTTGAGATGACTTAAAATCTTTAAAACAATTAATGGGGAAAGGTCATGTATATTTTTATGTTTCTGCATACTCAGAGGCAAATTGTTTCCATATTATGGTACCAATGCATACTGCTTCCAAGAACTTACAAATGAACTAGTTTTCCTTCAATTTGTAGAATGAATTACAAGGGATAGAATGAAGAATCTTCTTCCTGTCCCTGTCTAATTCCCACAGGCCTCCTTCCTGGAGACCACGGTATTCATTTCTTGTATAGTCTTTCTGGAATATTCCATCGTACGAATTTACTGTAAGGTATGCAACCAGTCATCTGCTGACGGACATTTAGATGTTTTCCTGTTTTTCCTGGTTTTCTACTAAAGTGAACGAGATGGTGATTAACCTTCTACTCACATTATTTCGCCTGTATGCAAGTGTGTTTGAATACCGACATTTCGGAGACATTACTGCTGTCTCAAAGGAGATACAGATCTGTAATCTTGTTAGATATTCCCAGTCGCCCTCCTCAGGAGCTCTACTCAATAAACATAACCCCCTAGCACTGTATGAGACTGTGACTATCTGTTATCCTGTTACACACACGAGAATGTGCTAACACACACACACACACACACACACACACAGAGTTAGTGTGTCTAAAGCGCTTAACGGGACACCTGGGTGACTCAGTGGGTTAAAACCTCTGCCTTCGGCTTGGGTCATGATCTCAGGATTCTGGGATTGAGCCCCGCATCCGGCTTTCTGCTCAGCAGGGAGCCTGCTTTCCCCTCTTTTTCTGCCTGCCTCTCTGCCTACTTGTGATCTCTGCCTGTCAAATAAATAAATAAAACCTTAAAAAAAATAAAGCACTTAACAATGAATGGGACAAAGCAAGAGAGAGTTACTTTTATTATTATTATCTTTAGATTTTCCCCGCCCAGTCTGATTAGTGGAACAATATAGTACCTTGGTGTCTTTTCATTTGCTTTTGTCTTACTGTGAATGAGGTTGAAAACTCTTTTCATATTTTAAAAGACATTTGTTTGCCACACCAGCCTTTGTAATCACTACGGAAATCTGAGTCCTCTGTTCTTCCTCAACCTAGAAATCTTTTTCTTGCTTTCCCACCACTGCCCAGTTCCTCAGCCTGGCAGCTGGGCCTCTCATAGTCTGGCACCAAGTTATCTTTCTAATTTCACCTCCACAGCTTTCCCATACCTCCTTTTTTATTCTAGCCTAAATAATTTAACTATTGTGCTAAAACACTTTGTACTTCTTGGCTCCTGGATCTCTCTGCTCAGGCCACTGACTCGGTCTGAAATTCTGATTCCCTTTCTCTGAACTTGTCCAAGAGCTTTTCTTCCTAGCTCAAAACCCAGTCATGCTGATGGGGTTTTGGAATACAGGGGAGGCTCAGCGGGGTGAGGTCCGGAGCCGATGACCAAGAAAGAATTCTTGAGACATCTTTGGTGCAAAATGGTGGTTTATTAAAGCACGGGACAGGACCCGTGGGCAGAAAGAGCTGCTGTTGTGGGGTGTCAGCCTGTCCTCTGCCTGTCCTCAGCTAGCTCTCTGCTCCCCATCAATGCCTTATCTCTAACAAGAAGCATTTTCTGACCACCTCCAGTCTCCGTGGTATTTCCCTTCCAAAACCTGAGGATGCTTGTCTGTCTTTACATAAATCTCTTTAGATCCATGTTTTCCTCCTGGAGTTTCCCACGTGCGGAGACTCTGCCTCATTCTGTTTATCTCAGGGCCTGGCTCAGGGCGTGGGCACCATAGTTGTTCCCTAGCGAGTGTGCACAGTGATGATACCTGGGGATGGGGCGGTTACTTGGTGTTTGGAGACAAAGAAGACAAAGTTGGGAGATAAATAAGAGAGATATGTGGGACGATAAGAGGGAAAAGTCATGGCACAGGATAAAGTGAGCAGGTTGAAGGAGCCATGGAAGTGGGTATTGGGAAGGAAGGGTAAGATTGTTGGGAAGGCCCGGGGTTAGAAGCCCCACTGAAAGTGGTCATGGGGAGGCTCTCTGAGGCCCACACAGGCCTCAGGCGAGAGGAAATGAGGTGGGGTTGGATCCCCTCAGCTCTACTGTGGGAGGCTATGAATAAAGATTCAAAGAAGCCCCTGCTGGAAGGCCTGGTTGCTTGTTTCAGAGAAATAAAAGGATAATGGTAGAAAAGTACTTGGTTTGTTTACTGGATTCATTAAAAAATAGTAATAATAATGTCTGTTGAACATCAGGGTAAACTAATCCCCAAACTTGTTGTTTTTTGTATTTTTGATTCTAGCCGTTCATACAAGTGTCAGAGGATGTCTCATCGTGGTTCTGATTTGCATTTCTCTGCCCGTGAGTGATGTGGAACATCTTCTGACGTGTCTGTTGGCCACTTGGATGTCTTCGCTGGAGAAATGCCTGTTCATGTCTTTTGCCCAATTTTTAACCGGATTATTTGTTTTTTGGTGTTGCGTTTTATAAGTTCTTTATATATTTTGGATACTAACTCTTTATTGGATCTATCATTTAAAAGTATCTTCTCCTATTCAGTAGATTGTCTCTTAGTTTTGTGATTGTTTCCTTGGCTGTGCAGAAGCTTTTTATTTTGATGTAGTCCCAGTAGTTTATTTTCACTTTTGTTTCCCTCGCCTCAGGAGACATGTCTAGAAAAATGTTGTTATGGCTGACATCCGAGGCATTATTGCCTGTGTTCTCTTCCAGGATTTCTATGGTTTCAGGTCTCACGTGTAGGTCTTTAATCCCTTTGAATTTATGTTTGTGTCTGGTGTACGAAAGTGGTCTAGTTTCGTTCTTTTGCATGGAGCTACCCAGCTTTCCCAACACCATTTGTTGAAGAGACTGTCTTTTTCCCCACTAGATATTCTTTCCTACTTTGTTGAAGATTCATTGACCATGTAAGTGTGGGTTTATTTGGGGGCTTTCTATTCTGTTCCATTGATCTAGTGTCTGTTTTTGTGCCAGTACCATACAGTTTTGATTACTGTCGCTTTATAGTATATCCTGATATCTGGGATTGTGATACCTCCAGTTTTTTTCTTCTCTTTCTAGATTGCCATGGCTATTTGAGGTCTTTTGTGGTTCCACACAAATTTTAAGACTGTTCTAGTTTGGTGAAAAATGCTGTTTGTATTTTGATAGGGATTTCATTAAATCTGTAGATTGCTTTGGCTAGTATGGATATTTTAACAATATTTGTTTTTCCAATCCATCCATATGGAATATCTTTTCACTTGTTTGTGTCTTTTACCTCCTTGGTTAAATTTATTTCCAGGTATTTTATTCTTTTTGGTGCAATTGTAAATGGGATTGTTTTCTTAATTTTGGCTTCACCTACTTCATTATTAGTGTGTAGAAATGCAAAGGGATTTCTGTATATTGATTTTGTATCCTGTAACCTTACTGTATTCATTTAACAGTTGTAGTAGCTTTTGGGGAGAGTCTTTAGGGTTTTCAGTCATCTGCAAATAGTGAAAGTTTTACTTTTTTCTTAGCAACTTGGATGACTTTTATTTCTTTTTCTTGTCTGATTGCTACAGCTAGGACTTCCAGTACTATGTTGAATGAGAGTGGCGAGAGTGGACATCCTTATTTTGTTCCTGACCTTAGGGGAAAAGCTCTCAGTTTTTCACCATTTTGTATGATGTTAGCTGCAAGTTTTTGTATATGGCCTTTATTGTGTTGAGGTATTTTCCCTCTAAAACTACTTTATTGAGGTTTTTGATCATGAATGGATGTTGTACTTTGTTAAATGCACTTATTGAAGTGATCATATGGTTTTAATCTTTCTCTTGTTAATGTGATGTATCCCAGTGATTGATTTGTGAATATTGAACCACCTTGCATTGTGGTGAATGACTTTTTAAGGTATTGTTAGATTGGGTTTGCTAATATTTTGTTGAGGATTTTTGCATCTGTGTTCATCATGGATACTGGTTTTGGTATCAGGGTAATGCTGACCTCATAGAATAAATTTGGAAGCTTTCCTTCTTTTTCTTTTCTTTTTTCTTTTTTCTTTTTTTTTTTTTTTGAGGACTTTGAGAAGAACAGGTATTAACTCTTCTTTAAATGTTTGGCAGAATTCACCTGTGAAACTATCTGGACCTGTACTTTTGTTTGATGGAAGTTTTTTTGGTTACTGATTCAATTTCTTTGCTGGTAATCAGTCTGCTCAAATTTTCTGTTTCTTCCTGATTCAATCTTGGGAGGTTACATGTTTTTAGAAATTTACCCATTTCTTCTAGGTTGTCCAATTTGTTGGCATATAATATTTCAAAATGTTCTTTTATAAACCTTTGTATTTCTGTGGTGCTGGTTGTTATTTCTCCTCTTCCATTTCTGATTTTGTTTGAGTCCTCTCCCCCTACCTCACCACCTCCTGTTTTTTTTGATGAGTCTGGCTAAAAGTTTGTCAATTTTGTTGATCCCTTCAAAGAACCAGCTCTTGGTTTCTTTGTTCTGTTCTTTTGGTTTTTTAGTTTCTATTTCTTTATTTCTGCCCTCATCTTTATCATTTCTACTCTTCTTCCTTCTACTGTTTTGGGGTTTTGTTTATTCTTCTTTTCTAGCTCTTATAGGTGTAAGGTTAGGTTGTTTATTTAAAAATTTTCTTGCTTTGGGACACCTGGCTGGTTCAGTTAGTTAAGCTCTCTTCCATGGAGATGATGGGATCCTGCTCCTACCAGGCCATTGAGTTGAATAGCCTGAGAACAGGAGTGCTGCTGATGTCTCAGCTGTTTCCACAGTCACCTCTTGGGATTTAACAGTACATTTTTTTTTCTTTTTTTTTTTTTAAGATTTTATTTAGTTATTTGAGAGAGAGACAGTGAGAGAGAGCATGAGTGAGGAGAAGGTCAGAGAGAGAAGCAGACTCCCCATGGAGCTGGGAGCCTGATGTGGGACTCAATCCTAGGACTCCAGGATCATGACCTGAGCCGAAAGCAGTCGTCCAACCAACAGTACATTTTTCTAAGAATAACTCCACAGTGGTTGATTTCTGATTTCATGGCATTGTAATCAGAAGAGATGAATGGTGACTTCAGTCTTTTTGAATTTGTTGAGACTTGTTTTGTGGCCTAATATGTGATTTATTCCGGAGAATGTTCCATGTGCACTTGAAAATAATGTGTATTCGGCTGTTTCCAGATGGAATGTTCTAAATGTTCTGACTATATCTGTTAGATCCATCTGGTCCAATGTGTCATTCAAAGCCACTGTTTCCTTGTCAATTTTCTGTTCGGACGATCTGTCTGGACCTCGACAGTTTTGAGACGTGCTGGTCAGGTATTTGTAGAATATCCCTATATTGAGATTTGTCTGGCATTTTTTTCTCATGATTAGATGGAGGTTATGAGTTTGGAGGAGGAAGCCCACAGGCGTAAAATGCCATTCCTATAATATCAAGGGTACATGTGATCCGTATGACTTACCACTATTGATCAGGGTTTTTTTTTTTTTTTTTGGTCAGGCTTCTCCCCTGTAAAGTTACTCTTTAACCCCCTTCCCATATTGTACTCTTTGGAAGGAAGTTACGATGACTAGTCCACACTTAAAGGATGGGGAGTTATGCTCTCTCTTCTTCACAGCAGAGTATCTACATAAATTCTTTGGAATTTGTATTTTCTTATTTATTTGATCGTTTATCTGTATCATGACTATGCACTCATAAATATTTATTGTATAATTTGAATTATAACCTAAACTGCTTTATTCATTTTGTTGCTCAAATTGTTTCAGCTTTGGCCATCAGAAACGTTTTCAGTAGGTTCCTATGTTGCCTAAAGTATACCCATCATTTTGTGTGCGCGCGCACGTGTGTGTGTGTGAGCATTTCCTTACTTTCTCCCATGACAAAATACTCTAAGCTAGTCTTCTATAGTTTCTGCTCTGGTCCTAGAATCATTCATCTCCCTAAGTAGCCGTCATTCTTTTTACTGGAGCATGGCATTTAAATCCAAGTTCTGAGCATGTTGCTTTTGGAGTGTCATTGCTTCTAGACCCTCTCAGCTGATTGCACAATGGTATATATATGTATATATAGTTATATATATGTAAAATAGAATTTCCACATTATAAAACAAAGTATTTATATTCTATTATGTGACCTTCATTCCCACCATTGTTTTCATCTTCATTGTTTTCATGTACTGTAGTTCTACAGTACATAAATATTCAGTACTTACCACCAGTCATTATAGATATACCATAATATAATATAATATACATTATATATAATATTGATTGTACATTGATATTATTGATATTGATTATACCCATATCAATTATATATAATATGCATTATATATTATGTATTATAATATGTTATAATATATGTATTTTATATAATATACAGTAATGTATAAACAAATACATAAATATGTAATAAATATGTATAATTTATCTATAATTACTTCTATAGTAGTATCTATATTAAGCCAAACATGAGGGACCCAGCCTATGCCTTTCATAAATTAGGGAAATTTTGAAATGAGTCAAGTGACTAAATGTGAAAAAACAATAGCAAACAAGTAATCCACACCCCCACCCCTGTAAGTGGTAATAGAAAGTGTGGGTGAATTCTTGCAGAATTTGGCAGTGGGAAAACTTCTGTAACCCCGAACAAAATTCCAGCAGCCATAAAGCAAGAAGATGAACTTGACTATGTAATTACAAAACAAATAAACAAACCTGCACAGCAAAACCCCACAAATGAAGTAAAAAGACAGGTGGTAAGCTAGGAAATAATTTGCAACTTGTACCACAAAAGGCTATTATCTTTACTATATACTGAACTTAAAAAATTTAAGAAGAAAAAGACCAGGAACCCTATAGGGAAAAAATGAGTGAAATACATATATATAGTTTATAGGAAAAAAAATTTAAATGGCCCTTGCTCATAATAGGGGAAATGCAAATTAGAATTATACCAAAGTGTCGTTTCTCTCCTGTTAGATTTGCGAAAGTCCAAAAGTTTGTCAATCCTCTGTTGGCAAGACTTTAGGGAAACAGACACTCATGCATGTTGGTGTGAATGCAAAATGGGAATTTGGCAATCTGTGGCTAAATCATACATGAATTTGCCTTTTGAGATAGAAATCCCACTTGTAGGAATCCATCCCCAAAGTATGTGGACAGAAAGAAGAAATGATGTAAGTGTGAAACTCCTCATGGTGGCATTCCTTGTAACAGCAGAGAACTCACAGGAGACCCACATACTCTCCGAAAGGGGGCTGGCTTATGGATACAGAAATGCCAGAAGTAAAAAGAGAAAAATACAACATTAGGCATTAACAGCAAAGAGGCTGATCTAGTCTGAAGACCCACCAGGAAGATACCATACTTCTAAATTTGCTTTGTACCTAATTACATTGTCTGAGAATAGATAAAGTGAAAATTGGCATAACCATAATGAAAAATATACACATCCTCAGTTTTAGAAAGGAATGATGTCACACCTATCTCAGTAGCCGATGCAACGAGTAGACAGAAAATCAGTGAGGTCATAAAAATCATAAGTAACTAATTTGACTTAAAACATGTGATATATATTCAAGTACATGTGCAGCATTTCCCATAATTGAAGAAATAGGGGCACAATAAATTTCAAAGGATTTTGTCATGCAGAGTAACTTTTTTGACCACAATTGTATTATTTAGAATCAAATGATATAAATATCATTAAAAAATCTCAAATACAGGGAAATGAAGCAGGATGCTCAACAACAACAACAACAACAACAAAAAGAACCATCATAAAACCATGGGTCTATAAAAAAAACACTGCAAATTAAAAAGGATTTTAACTAAATATAAATGAAAATATATGTCAAAACATGCAGCTAGAACCATGTTTAAAGGAAGATTTATAACACTAAATGAAACCAGAAAAAAGTCCAGGCTCAGTAGCAACCATTTGAGTACCATCGCATGAAGTCGGAAAAATAACACCAAAAGAACTCAAAGAAAGTAGAAAAGAGCAAATAGTAACGAGCAGAAATTAATAAAACAGAAACAAAGTCATAACCGGGAATATTTAAAAAACAAGAGTTTGTGATTTTAAAAGACTGGTAACATTTGTAACAGCCAGGCAAACCTTACGTAGCAATGAAAGCAAACAAATTCTTGGAGCGCCTGGGGGGCTCAGTGGGTTAAGCCTCTGCCTTCCACTCGGGTCATGATCTCAGGGTCCTGGGATGGAGCCCCACGTCGGGCTCTCTGCTTGGTGGGGAGCCTGCTTCTCTCCTCTCTCTCTGCCTGCCTCTCTGCCTACTTGTGATCTCTCTGTCAAATAAATAAAGAAAATACTTTTAAAAAAAGAAAGCAAACAAATTCTTGCTAAATACAAGTTAGATGAACCTCAGAAACAAATGTTGCACGAAAAAGAAGAGCCAGACCAAAAGACGATTTACTGTGTGATTCCATTAATACCAGACTATTTACGGTGCTAAAACTGAAACTGACAGTTAGCTTTGAGGAGGTAGAAAAGAGACGCGATTGGAGAAGATGCCACCAGAGGACTTTTGGGATGCTGGACGTTTCTATTTCTTGAATGAATATTAGTTCCATGGGGATGCTCCCCCCGGGACAAGTCACTGACCTGTGCACTTGTGAGCTATGTGCTTTTCGGCAGTGACATCTTCCCTAGAAGAGACAGGAGTCGTCAGAGCACAGTTGCTTGACAAAGCCAGTGCCCCCCGCCCCCGCAAAAAAGAAATAAGAACAAAGAACAGATGTCTCTCTCCTTGACTCTCTCTGGCTGCCTGGGGACTCAGAAGCCGTTTGTGACACGAAGATAAAAGCCACAAAGGCCAGTGGCTGTGGACAGCCTACTACCCACACCTTCTATAAGAAAAACAAGCCCCCGGCCTCCTGGGTCTCTCATACCTGAAGCTGACGGCTGCCGCAGTGAATGGGTTAAGGATTCAGTTCTGTAAATGTAGAAAGAGAAGTACAGTTTCAACAGTACAGAGAGTACAGACACCAGCAATTGATCATATAGGAAATGGAGAGACAAGAATATGTAGAAAACATTTAAAATAAAACAAGCAAATCTCAAGCTTTACTTTTGCACAACGTGAGAGAGCAAAATTTAACTGCATTAAAAAGGATATGTAGGGGCGCCTGCGGGGCTCAGTGGGTTAAGCCTCTGCCTTCGGCTCAGGTCATGATCTCAGGGTCCTGGAATCAAGCCCCACATCGGGCTCTCTGCTCAGCAGGGAGCCTTCTTCCCTCCTCTCTCTCTGCCTGCCTCTCTGCCTACTTGTGATCTCTCTGTCCAATAAATAAATAAAATCTTTTTTAAAAAAGGATGCAGTAAACAGTACTTATATAGCATAGGTTGGTTTGGTTTTTTAAAAACATGGCAAGAACACCACAGCGGGGATAGAAAAGGGGGAGCACCCTTGGAATCCCTGATTTGCAGAACCAGCAGGGCGATCTTCCTCATTACCCGGCATGTGTGGGCTCGTGCTGTCACAGTGGACCCTTTCCCCTAAAAGCGCCAGCTGTCCTCTTTTTGAGGAACCTGTGTTATTGCTTTGATTCCAGCCAGTCCACAAAGTGAGAAAGGGGGCCCACCTGGCCAGCTGGTGAGGCCGGGACCGCACATTTTAATTCCCGTGGTTGAAACAGAGAGCCCCCTGGGGGCCAGCGACGGAACAACAGGACCTGCGGTGGCTGCTGTGGGGTGGGGGGGAAGATGGGGAGGCCGCCTGATGGGCTCCAGCCTAGAGCTAAATTGGCCGAAAGAGAAGGCCTGGCCTGGGAACCCTCGGTCCTCTCTCTTCCCGTTCCGGGGCCACCGTGTCGCCCAGCTGCAGTGGACAGTGCACTGCCACATCCCAGCGAATGTGGCATAAGTGCCCCTCCCTGGACTTGTGTGGGACACCGAAGGAGAAAGAGCGAAGCTCTAAGTCAGCTGGAGGAAATGCCACCAGGATTCCTGCGGGAGCTTTGAGCTTGCTGCCAAGGGGGAGCGAGATGCTGGATGGGAAGTTGGGGGGGTGGTCGGCGTGGGGTCCCCCCCCAACAGGCATGCAGACAACAGCCAGCCCTGCAAGCACATCCTTCAGTAGGTGAGGCGCTTGTGGCAGGCTCTCCCCCACGGATTAGGGTAGAATGTTCCAGGAGCTGGACTGAGTGACCTCAAAATACGCTGTGGGGGAGGTTAGGGTGCCTGCCGAGAAGCCTTGAAGGAGCAGGAGGCTGGCTGAGGACAAAGCAAGAGCTGGCGCCTTGCACCCCCCCCTTCACCCGCTCCCCTCCATAGGTGTGGCGTTCCTCAGGCACCCCTGACTGCCATAAAATGATAAATGGTTAACTTGCTGAGATCACAATCCTGCAAGACAGGAGTCTCCCTTGGTTTGCAAATGTCCTTGAGATTACAACCCAGAAGTTACCTTATCAATAGCCCAATTTCCAGGGACACAGAACTCAGTTCCTCAAGCCTAATGTCACCCTCCCCTCCATAAAAAACCGAAGGAGGCGGAGGTAGAAGGAAAAGTAAATAAAGTTAAATTTCTTCTAAACCTAAATCTCATTAACAAGGATGCTTGATAGCAGGAATGTAACATTCCACCAGGAGACTCTCAATTGTCTTTACTTGATAGTAACCAGGCCTTCAATATCCTGATAGTGCTTTTTTTTTTCGCATGCGTGGGCTAACCGGCCAGTTCTGCTTCTGTAAGATTGCTTTGTCTGCTTTTGCACGCAGGTCCCCTGACCCAATCCACTGACGCCAAGTATGCCTGTTCAAACTGTCAATCAATCAGCTCAACCCCACCCGAAACTTGTTTGTATCTGTCTATAAAAATCCTGCACCGACCCAGCTCTGGACCTCTTGGCGTTATCGGCAACGAGCGGCGCAGAGGTCCAGGTTCAAACCTGCAATAAACAACCCTTGCTGCTTGGCTTTGACTCACGTCTCTGGTGGTCTTTTAAGGTGGGGGTAATACTCTATTGGCATTTCAGCCTCTGGGAAGACAAGAGCGGGGATTAGAGGGAGAGAGGGAATGTTGAAGGAGAGGCGAGGAACCGGGCGAGCCCCTGTGTCCCTTGTCTCACGAGCTGGTCCCCTCCTTCCCAAGCCCCACTCCTCACTCCCTCCTCCCTCAATGAAGGTGGGCCCTGGGAACGCTGGACCCCCCCACACTCAGCCCCCTATTTGCACCCCCGTAGCCTCTTTTCCAATAGTCCCCTTACTTGCTTCCCGGACATGTCACATCGTACTCCAAGTTCAACAGTGTCCCTTCTGTTATGCACACACCCACCACCTCGGACCGCCCGTTTAGTCTCATTCCCTCTTCCTCTCCAGAAACCTGGTCCATGTCCCAGGTTTTTCAGTCTCTGCCTCACAAAATCTCTCCAGAAGAACTTCTAAGTGACCAGTGCAGACCTTCGCAGAGGCCATCTTTATTACCCATCTGAGAGGGCAAGGTCTGAGCTCAAACTCTACCTCCTGCTTGTGACACAGTGACTGGGGGCTAAAGAGGTTGGTGGCATGGGTAGGTGGATTGTGATGGGTCACACATACCTGTGTCTAGCTTACGAACTGTATCATGTCAGCCTCAGAAAATTATGGCACGGATAAGCCAAATATTTAAGATGTTCTAAGGATCCGGACTTTACCTCTCTTAGTCTTTGCCAAACCCTCAGCCCTTACCCCAGGCCAGACTTTCATGTCCTTATGTTGAGATGACAGCTGTGATTTCTAGATTGGTCCTTCGATCTCAACGTCTTCAGATCCATCTTTTCTATACACTGTTTTGCTCATGTCCTTATTTAAGCTTTCGTCTGTCCTCCCAATTGGTCCTTGAGCTGTTGTATTTGGTCATATGTCGTGCGTTTCTTAAGCTTTTAAACCACAGGGACCTGATGGAGACAAGGGAAGAGTCTACAGTATCCCCTTTTTCCGTCGTCTGATTGGAGATGGGCTCATGGGCAAGGTTTTCAGGAGTGCTGATCCAGCTCCAATAGGAGAACCCCTCAGGGATCCGAGCTACTGACCATGCGTTCTGTCCTTCCGTGCCCATGACGCATTTCCTGACCCGGGCTGACAGAAGCCCACTGACCAGCATGTATGAAGACGCTCCTGGTAGCAAAATGGCGGAGCTGGGACACTCTAAGGGAGTAAAATCAGAAGTTTGAGGCTGAGAGACCAGAGCCCAGACAGCAAGGGACAGTCCGGCCAGAAATGTGGATATACAGAGAAGGAAGGAACTATGGCCCATGCCAGGAACAGAGCATGATTCAGTACCAAGGAGACAAGAGCTATCAGGCCATGAAAGAACACGTGGGAGCCTTAGTGCATCTCCCTAAGTAAAAGAAGCCAATCTGAAAGGGCTAGATCTTGAATTATTTCAACTGTACAACTACCATGGACTGAATGGTTGTGTCCCCACACAGTTCCCATGCTGAAATCCTACCCCTCAACAGGATAGTATTAGGGGGTAGGGTGTTTGAGAAGTAATTAGGTCATGAAGGTAGAGCCCTCTCGAATGATGAAAGAAACCCTAGAGCTCTAGCAGTCTTGGCAGTATGAGGACATCGTGAGAAGACAGCCAGCTCCGAAGCAGGGTCTCACCAAACAGAGAATCCGCCATGCCTGGATCTCGGACTTGCCGCCTCCAGAACTGCGAGGGAGAGGTGGTTGTTTAAGCCGCCTAGATGGTGGTCTTTTTGTTACAGCAGCCCCAACTGACTGAGACAGTAATGTTCTGAAATAGCCAGGATTAGGAGGAGGGACTAGGTGGAGCTCAGAGGACTTTTAGGGCAATGAAACTAGGACACTGTAATGGCGGGTCCATGTTGTTATACATTTGTCAAAGCCCATGAAGTGTACGAAACCAGCAGCAAACCCTAATGTAACCTACAGGCCTTGGGTGATAATGAAGTGCCAGTGCAGGTTCATTGATTGTAACAAATGATCCCTTTGGTGTGGGGCTGTCAGTGGTGGGGGAGGCAGTATGGTAATGTGGGGAATTGGGGGATTCTCTGTATTTTCTGCTGTTCTGCTGCAGACCTAAAATGTCTTTTAAAGATAGTCTACTAAGGGGGCGACTGGTGGCACAGTCGGTTCTGTGTCTGACTCTTGATTTCAGCACAGGTCATGATCTCAGGGTGGTGAGATTGAGCCCTGAGTCCAGCTCTGTGCGAGGGTGGAGCCTGCTTGAGATTGTCTATCTCCCTCTCCCCGCCCCTGCTCACTCTCTCTCTAAAAAAATAAACTAAAATAAAGTCTCCTAAAATATATACATGAAGATTTAATATCCCAGTTATTTTAGGGGTGCAGTTGAGTGGCATTAGGAAGACATGACAGTGTGTAATCATCACCACTACTTTCAGAACTTTTTCATCATCCAAACACTTTATACCCATTAAGCAGTAACTCCCCACTTTCCCTTCCCCCAGCCCCTGGGAACCTCTATGGACTTTATGAATTTGCTTATTCCAGGGACAACATAGAAGCAAATCATACAATATTTGTCCTTTTTCATCTAGCTTATTTCACTTAGCATAATGTTTTCAGGGTTCATTCCTGTTGTGGCATGTATCGGAACTTCCTTTTTATGGCTGCATACTATTCCACTGTGTATCTGTACCACATTTTTCAAAATCCATTTATCTGTGCATGGACAATTGGGTCTTTTCCACCTTTGGGCCACCATGAACAAATCTATCATGAATATTGGTGTACAGTATTGAGCCCGTGATTTCGATTCTTTTGAGTACGTACCTAGGAGTAGGATTGCTGGATCGTATCATAATTCTTTGTACAACTTCTTGAGGAATTGCCAAACTGTTTTCCACAGCAGCCGTACCACTTTACAGTACCCCCAGAAGGTACAAGGTTTCAATTTCTCCATGTTCTCAACACTTACCATTTTCTGTTGTTTTAAATTTTGACCATCCTAGTCGGAGTTAAAAAGTGGTAATCTTACCGTGACTTTTCTTTTGTTCCTTGCACATTTAATATCATATTTTTAAAACTGTTTCCAGATCGAAGCTCATGAAGATTTTCCCTTAGGTTTTCTTTTAAGAATTTTATAGCTTTAGATATAAAATTTAGGCCCCCGATGCAGTTAATTTTTATATATGTTTAATGTAAGGTTCCAGCTTTATTCTTTTGCATGTGGATATCCAGTTTTCCTAGACAGCACCTTTTGTTGAAAAGACTTTCACTACCTCCCTCCCACCCGGGCTGCCCTCCAGTGAATGGCCTTGGCACCCTTGCTGAAAATCAGTTGACTCTATGAGGAGATTTATTTCTGTGCTCTCTCTTGTATTCCATTTGTATGTCTACCTTCATGCCATGAACACACTGTTTTGATTACTGTAGGTTTATATAAGTGTTCAGATTTGTTGTATTTCAAGACTTTTCTTATTCAGGATCCCTTGAAATACCATATGAATTTTAGAATAGGTTTTTCCATTTCTGCAAAAAAAAAAAAAAAAGGTTGTTGGGATTTTGATAGGGATTGCATTGAACCTGCAGACTGGTTTAGGTAGTATTGTCATCTTTACAATTTTAAGCCTTCCTATATAGAGTATCATGTCATCTGCAAATAGTGGAAGTTTTCCTTCTTCCTTGCAGATTTGGCCGGCTTTTATTTCTTTCTCTTGTCTGATTGCTGTGGCTAGCTCTTCTAGTATGATGTTATATAACTGCAGTGACTGTGGATATCCTTATCTTGGTCCTGATCTTAGGGGGAAAGCTTTTAGTTTTTCCCCATTGGGGATGATATTAGTTGTGGGTCTTTTGTATATAACCTTTACGATGTTGAGGTATGTTCCATCTACCCCTACTTTTTTGAGGGTTTTTATCATGAATGGATGTTTATTGTGAATGGACTTTCAAATGCTCTTTCTGCATCTATTGAAATGATAATATTGTCCTTATCCTTTCTTTTATTAATGTGGTATATCACACTGATTGATTTGTGAATATCAAACCATCCTGGAAACCTGAGAATAAATCCCACTTGATCATGAGGAATGATTTTTTAAGATATATTTTTGGACTATGTTTGGTAGTATTTTATGGAGAATTTTTGCACCCATTTTCATCAGGGATATTGGCCTGTACTTCTCTTTTTCAGTGGAATCTTTATCTGGTTTTGGTATTAGAGTAATGCTGGCCACATGGAGTTTGGAAGCTTTCCTTCCTTTGCTATTTTTTGGAATAGTTTGAGAAGAATAGGTATCAACTCTTTAAATGTTTGGTAGAATTTGCCTATGAAACCAACTGGTTCTGGACTTTTTTGTTTGTTGGGAGTTTGTTTTTGTTCTTGTTGTTGTTTTTTTAAAGATGTTATTTATTTATTTTAGAGAGAGAGAGAGACAGCACAAAGCATGAGTGGGGGTGGGGGCAGAAGGAGAAGCAGACTCCCTGATGAGCAGGGAGCCTGATGTGGGGCTCAATTCCAGGACCCTGGGATTATGACCTGAGCTGAAGACAGATGCTTCACTGACTGAGCCACGCAGGGGCCCCTGTTTGTTGGGAGTTTTTTGATTACTGATTCAATTTCTTTCCTGATTATTGGTCTGTTCGAGTTTTCTATTTTTTGCTGTTTCAGTTTTGGTAGTTTATATGTTTCTAGAAATTTATCCAGTTTGTCCAGTTTGTGAACATATAGTTTTTCATAATATTCTCATAGAATAGTTTATATTTCTGTGGCGTTGGTTGTTACTTCTCCTCTCTCATCTGTGATTTTATTTATTTGAGTCTTTACTTTTTGATAAGTCTGGCTAGAGGTTTATCAATTTTATTAATTTTTTTAAAGAAACTTCCCCTGGTTTCATTGATCTATTATATTGTGGGGGTTTTTTTCAGACTTTTATTTATTTATTTTTTATTCCTTTAAAAATTTTTTTTATTTAAATTCAACTTAACGTATAGTGTATTATTAGTTTCAGGGGTAGAATTTAGTGATTCATCAGTTGCATATAACACTCAATGCTCATTATATCAAGTGCCCACCTTAATGACCATCACCCAATTACCCCATCCCCCCTCCCCTTCAGCAGCCCTCAGTTTGTTTCCTCTAGATAAGAGTCTCTTATGGTCTCTTATAGTCCCTCTGTTTTTATTTTATTTTGTCTTTCCTTCCCTTCCTCTATATTCACCTGTTTTGTTTCTTAAATTCCACATATGTGTGAAACCATCTGGTATTTGTCTTTCTCTGACTTATTTTGCTTAGCGTAATACCCTCTAGTTCTATCCATGTCATTGCAAATAGCAAGATTTCATTCTTTTTGACGGATGAGTAATATTCTATTGTGTATATATACACCACACCTTCTTTTTTTTTTTTTAAGATTTTATTTTATTTATTTGTCATAGAGAGAGAAGCAAGAGCAAGCACAGGCAGACAGAGTGGCAGGCAGAGGCAGAGGGAGAAGCAGGCTCCTTGCCAAGCAAGGAGCCCAATGTGGGACTTGATCCCAGGACGCTGGGGTCATGACCTGAGCAGCCGCTTAACCAACTGAGCCACCCAGGCGTCCCTACACCACACCTTCTTTACCCATTCATCTGTCGATGGACATCTGGGCTCTTTCCCTATTTTGGCTATTGTGGACATAGCTGCTGTAAACATTGGGATGCATGTGCCCCTTCAAATCTCTACTTTTGTATCCTTTGGATAAATACCTTGAAGTGCAATGGCTGTGTTGTAGGGTAATTCTATTTTTAACTTTTTTTTTTTCACTAAGTTTTGAAAATTTTTTATTTCTTTACTTGAGAGAGAGAGTACGAGTATGCGGAAGAGCAGAGCAAGGACAAGCAGACTTTATGCTAAGCACAGAGCTTGACACAGGCCTCCATCCCACAACCCTGAGATCATGACCTGAGCCAAAACCAAGAGTCAGACACCTTAACTGACTGTGCCACCCAGGTGCCCCTATTTTTTTTTGAATTTATTTATTTATTTGACAGACAGAGATCACAAGTAGGCAGAGAGGCAGGCAGAGAGAGAGGAGGAAGCAGGCTCCCCCTGAGCAGAGAACCCAATGTGGGGCTCGATCCCAGGACCCTGGGATCATGACCTGAGCCAAAGGCAGAGTTTTTTTTTTTTTTTAAAGATTTTATTTATTTATTTGCCAGAGACAGAGGGAGAGAGAGCGAGCACAGGCAGACAAAGAGGCAGGCAGAGGCAGAGGGAGAAGCAGGCTCCCTGCCGAGCAAGGAGCCCGATGTGGGACTCGATCCCAGGACCCTGGGATCATGACCTGAGCTGAAGGCAGCTGCTTAACCAACTGAGCCACCCAGGCGTCCCGAAGGCAGAGGTTTTAACCCACTGAGCCACCCAGGCACCCGGTGCCCCTATTTTTAACTTTCTGAGGAAACTCCATGTTGATTTCCAGAGTGGTTGCACCAGTATGCATTCCCACCAACAGTGCAAGACGCTTCCCCTTTCTTTGAATGTTTGCCAACATCTGTCATTTCCTGACTTGTTAATTTTAGCCACTCTGACTGGTATATATCTGGTGGTATCTCATTTTGGTTTTTTTTTAATATTTTATTTATTTATTTGACAGAGAGATCACAAGTAGGCAGAGAGGCAGGCAGAGAGAGAGGAGGAAGTAAGCTCCCTGCTGAGCAGAGAGCCCGATGTGGGGCTCGATCCCAGGACCCTGGGATCATGACCTGAGCCAAAGGCAGAGGCTTTAACTGAGCCACCCAGGTGCCTCTCATTGTGGTTTTGATTTGTATTTCCCTGATGTTAAGTGATGTTGAAATTTTTTCATGTGTCTGTTGGCCATTTGGCTGTCTTCTTTGAAGAAATGTCTGTTCATGCCTTCTGCCCATCTCTTAATTGGATTATTTGTTCTTTGGGTGTTGAGTCTGGATACTTTGTAGATTTTGGATACTAGCCCTTTATCTGATGTCATTTGCAAATATCTTCTCCCATTCTGTCAGTTGTCTTTTGGTTTTGTTGACTGTTTCTTTTGCTGTGCAAAAGATTTTTATCCTGATTAAGTCCCAGTAGTTCATTTTTGCCTTTGTTTCCCTTGCCTTTGGAGATGTGCCTAGCAAGAAGTTGCTGTAGCCAAAGTCAAAGAGGTTGCTCCTTGTGTTTTCCTCTAGGATTTTGATGGATTCCTGTCTCCCATTGAGGTCTTTCATCCACTTTGAGTCTCTTTTTGTGTATGGTGTAAGAAAATGGTCCAGTTTTATTCTTCTGCATGTGGTTGTCCAATTTTCCCTACACCATCTGTTGAAGAGACTGTCTTTTTTACATTGCACATTCTATCCTGCTTTGTCGAAAATTAGTTCACCATAGAGTTGAGGGTCCATTTCTGGTCTCTCTATTCTGTTCCATTGATCTATGTGTCTGATGCTTCACTGACTGAGCCACACAGGGGCTGTTTTTGTGCCAGTACCGTACTGTCTTGATGATCACAGTTTTGTAATAGAACTTGAAATCCGGAATTATGATGCCACAAGTTTTAGTTTTCTTTTTCAAAATTCCTTTGGATATTTGGGGTCTTCTCTGGTTCCATACAAATTTTAGGGTTATTTTTTCCAGCTCGGGAAAAAAACTGATGGTATTTTGATTAGAGATTGCATTGAATGTATAGATTGCTCTCGGTTGCATAGACAATTTAAACAATATTTGTTCATCCAATCCATGAGCATGGAACATTTTTCCTTTTCTTTGTGTCTTCCTCAATTTCTTTCATGAGTACGTTATAATTATTAATTCTTTCCAAGAACAGATCCTTTGCCTCTTTGGTTAGGTTTATTTCTAGGTATCTTATGGCTTTGGGTACAATTATAAATGGAATCAACTCCTTAATTTCTCTTTCTTCTGTCTCATTGTTGGTGTGTAGAAATGCAACTGATTTCTGTGCATTGATTTTATATCCTGACACTTTGCTGAATTCCTCTTTGAGTTCTGGCAAATTTGGGGTGGAGTCTTTTGGGGTTTCCACATAGAGGACTATGTCATCTGCAAAGAGTGAAAGTTTGACTTCTTCCTTGCCAGTTCAGGTGACTTTTACTTCTTTTTGTTGTCTGATTGCTGAGGCTAGGACTTCTAGTACTATGTTGAACAGGAGTGGTGATAGTGGACATCCCTGACATGTTCCTGACCTTACAGGAAAAGCTCTCAGTTTTCCCCCATTGAGAATGATAATCATTTTGGCTTTTTCTAGATGGCTTTTATGATATTGAGGTATGTACCCTCTGTCCCTACACTGTAAAGAGTTTTAATCAAGAAAGGATGCTGTACTTTGTCAAATGCTTCTTCTGCATCTAGTGAGAGGATCCTATAGTTATTTTCCTTTCTTTTGTTTATGTAGTGTATCACATTGACTGATTTGTGGATGTTGAACCACCCTTGCGGCCCAGGAATAAATCCCACTTGGTATGGTGAATCATTCTTTTAATGTACTCCTCGATCCTGTTGGCTAGTATTTTGGTGAGAATTTTTGCATCCATGTTATTTAGGGATATTGGTCTGTAATTATCTTTTTTGGTGGGGTCTTTGTCTGGTTTTGGGAACAGGTAATGCTGGCCTCATAGAAAGCATTTGGAAGTTTTCCTTCCATTTTGATTTTTTGAAATGGCTTCAGAAGAATAGGTAGTAATTCTTCTTTAAATGTTTGGTAGAATTACCCTGGGAAGCCATCTGGCCATGGTCTTTTGTTTGTTGGGAGATTTTTGATTACTGCTTCAATTTCCTTGCTGGTTATGGGTCTGTTCAAGTTTTCTATTTCTTCCTTCTTCAGTTTTGGTGTTTTATCTGTCTCTAGGAATGCATCCATTTCTTCCAGATTGCCTGATTTGTTGGTGTATAGTTGCTCATAATATGTTCTTATAATTGTTTCTATTTCTTCAGTGTTGCTTGTAATCTTTCCTCTTTCATTCATGATTTTATTTATTTGGGTCCTTTCTCTTTTCTTTTTGATAAATCTGATCAGGGAGTTATCAATCTTATTAATTCTTTCCAAGAACAATCTCCTAGTTTCGTTGATCTGTTCTGTTGTTCTTTTGGTTTCCGTTTTGTTGATTTCTGCTCTAACCTTTATTATTTATCTTCTCCTGGTGGGTTTAGGCTTTATTTGCTGTTCTTTCTCCAGCTCCTTTAGGTGTAGGGTTAGGTTGTGTATTCTTGTTTCTTGAGAAATCTTGCAGTCCTCCATATTTCCCTTTTAGGACTGCCTTTGCTGCATCCCAAAGATTTTGAACAGTTGTGTTTTCATTTTCATTTGTTTCTATGAATTTTTTAGTAAAAAATAAATTAGAAAATGTAAAACTCATTCACAATTCCTAAATCTAAGTGTTTTCTGTAGAGGAGTAAGTATGGCAGTGCTCTGTTGTAATTACACCAAATCGTGCTTCATAGAATTTTATTTCTAAATTATTATGGGTATACTGTCTGTTTCCCTTTTCTGCTGTTTTTTTTTCCACTCCATCATTTTAATGTGTTGTATTCTTGTGAGTGCCTAATTTATTATTTTTTAAGTTTTGTTTCAGATAGTAATAGATATTTTGTTTTTTCTAATTGTGGTAAAATATACATAACATAAAATTTATCTTGTTAACCATTTTTTAGTGTACACTTCAGTGGTATTAAGTGTATTCAAGTTGTTGTGGTCATTCATCTCCAGAACTTCTTTCATCTTCTATAACAAACTCTGTACCCATTAAACAAAAGATCTCCATTTCCCCCAACCCAGACCCTGGCAACCCCTACTCTACTTTGTACTTCCATGAATTTGACCACTTTTGTACCTCATGTAAATGGAAACATAGAGTATTTTCTCTTTTCTGATGGGCTCACTTAGTATACCTTGTCTTTAAGGTTCATCCATGGTGTACCATTTGTCAGAATTTCCTTCCCTTTTAAGACTGAATCATATTATCTTATTTGTGTAGGACACAATTTGCATATCTGTTCATCTCCCAATGGACACTTGGATAGCTTTCACCTTTAGCTATTGAAAATAATGCTCCCATGAATATGGGTGTACAAATAACTATTTGAGTCTCTGCTTTCAAGTCTGTGGGGTATATGCCCAGAAGAAGGATTACTGGATCAAATGGTAAATCTGTTTTTAATTTTTTGAGGAACCACCATATTGTTTTCTAGAGTGGCTACACTGTAAAATTTTACGTTTCCACAAGCAATGCACAAGGATCTTGGTTTCTCCACATCCTTACAAACACTTTTTATTTTCTCTTCTTATTGATAGTTATGTATAAAAAGGTGAGTATGAGGCTGGCAGGATCCTGTCATAATGGAATAGAATGGAGATATCAGGGTAAACTCAGGTAGATCATAACCCACTCTGACATCCTTCCAAAGAGTACAGTTTGGAAAGGGTAAAGAACAGTAACCTTATATTATAGAAACCTGGCAAACTGCACCTCAGCCAGTTGGTCAAGGTTAACATCATGATGATGTCATCCATATAGGATATGTCTTTGATAACCTGTGATGACAGTGGCACTTACCTCTGAGGTCTTCTCAAGGATCCATAACACCAGTCAAAGCATCACAAAAATATTTAACCAATCCCAATGGAGGAACGTTCTACAAAATATTTGACAACTACTCCCTCAAAACTGTCAAGGCCGTCAAAAACCAGGAAAGTCTCAGAAACTGTCACAGCCATAGGACTCAATGCAACATAGACAGACTCTCAGAAAAGTACAAAATTTAAAAATAAGGGAGTCTGAATACGGTGTGGACTTTACTTAATAATAATATACCAACGTGGGTTCAAGAATTATAACAAATGTACCAAACTAATATAAGATGCTAAAGGTAGGGGAAGTTGGGTGTGGGGTATATAGGAAGTCTTTGTACTATATCTGCAGCTATTCTATAAATTTAACTATTCTAAAACAAATTTAGTTTTTAAATTCCTCCTTTATATTTTATATACGATGCAGCTATTTGGAGTGTAAAAGTCTAGTTTTCATTCCTTTGTAGTTGACCAGATCTTACTCTGGAAGCATTTTATAATGTTCTCTGTGTGTTTCCCATTCTTAAATTCATAGAGCGTAAATACAGGTGTGTTTCCATGTCTTTTCTCTCTGTCTGAGAGCCTTTTAAATATGAGGCCTTTATCCTCTCCTACTGCCTTCTGTGGGAGTTCCTCATGGATGTGTTTTTCTGTTGCATCTCTCCTACTCTTTATTGCATGTATTATGTGCATTTGTTGACTAATGTTTCTCGTGCCTAATATTGTAGTTTATTCTTTTTATGATTTCTTGTTTTTTTTTTCATGCACTAACATCTTCCCTTATCATCTTAAGTGTATTTATTATGCTCATTTAAAATTTTCAGTCCAGGGGCACCTGGGTGGCTCATTTGGTTAAGCATCTGCCTTTAGCTAAGGTCATGATCTCAGAGTGCTGAGATCGAGCCCCACGTTGGGCTCGCTGCTTAGTGGGGAGCCTGCTTATCCCTCCCCCATGCCCCCTGCGTCTACTTTCTTTCTCTCTCTCTTTCTCTCAAATAAATAAATGAATCTTAAAAAAATAAAATCAAAATTTCAGTCCATCTGTTCTAGTCATCCTACTTCAGATAGAATGTGTTGTTCACCTTGTTGTCTTTCTTTTACAGTAGTTGTAATTCCCAAGGTATTTCATTATTTTGGCTTTTGAGTTCATGCTACTGTTTGTATATCAGCTACTCTGTCTGAAAATACATATTAAAGAAAGTGCTGTGGAGACAATTCTGTTTTAGTTCCCATACACGTAAGGAATAAAGAAGAGATAAACCCCAAGGGAGGAAGTCTCAGGCACCACTGTAGCTGACACAGCATGGTGTAGAATCATCCAACATTAAACAGAGAAGCATCATTTGAAGGATGCCACATCACTGATACTTCTTCAAAGCCTGGGTGTCTTAAGGATTTGGGAAGGATAAAGGAATATTTTTACAAAGCAGGTCAGTCTATACCTGTCATTATCAATTCATCTACCATGAAAGGCTTGGGTAGCACTGATATAATTCTGTAAACACTGCAACAGTGATCTGAACTTTTGCTACAGATTTCTGGGTAATGAGGATTGTGCATGAAGCGTGGGGACCCAGAAAACACAGTCCCCTAATCTTCCCTTTAGATGCCTCCTTATCCAGGCCTTTCCCACAGGGATCCAGTTGTCCATACCTGGTTGATGGCTGCATGTTGAGTAGCACATGTGAAGATACTCATGGTAAGGAAATGACAGAGCTAGCTGATCCTGAGACTGGAAGGAGACAGGGAAACCTAAGAGAAGAAAAAACAAAATTTAGAAACTGAAACCCTGAAGGAGATAAGAATATAAGAGCTGATGTTTTGAGATACCCATGTGTTAGAATTAGTGAGCACTCATTCATTCATTCAAAATATCTGCTGCATCAAAAAAGAATAAAATAACTAGGCATAAATTTAACCAAGGAAGTGAAAGACCTATACACTGAAAACCATAAGCCACTGATGAAAGAAATCAATGAAGACACAAATAAATGGAAAGGTATTCCATGTTCATGAATTGACAGAATTAGTACTATTGAAATGTCCATGCTACCAAAAGCAATCTACAGATTCAACACAATCCCCATCAAAATCCAAATGATGTTTTTCATGGAAATAGAGAAATTCATCTTAAAAATTCATGTAGACTCTAAAGGGACACAGAATAGCTAAAACAATCCTGAAAAAGAAGAATAAAGCTGGAAGACTCACACTGTCTGATTTCAAAACTTACTAGAAAGCTACAGATATCAAAGCAATCAAACAGATATCATTGCTTTGTGGGCATGAAGACAGTCATATAGACTAACAAAGTAGAACAGAGATCCCAGAAGTAAACCCTCACATTTATGGTGAAATGATTTTTGAGAAGGGTGCCAAGACCATTCAATGGGGAAAAGACAATCTTTTTAACAACTTTATCTGGGAAAAACAAGATATCTATACACAAAAGGATGAAGTTGGACACTTACCTAACACTGTATACAAAAGTTTCTCAAAATATACCAAAAATCTGAATGTAAGACCTAAAACAGTAAAACTCTTAGAAGAAAACATAGGGCAAAAGTGTTGTGACCACTTGGATTGGGCAGTCATTTCGTGGATATGACACCAAAGACACAGGTAACAAAAGAAAAAAATGGACAAATCAGACTTCACAAAAATTTAAAAATTTTGTACATCAAAAAGACACAATCTACAGAATAAAAAGGGAACTGAACAGGAAAAAGTATTTCTAAACCACATACCTGGTAAGTGGTTAATATCCACAATATAGAAACAACTCCTAAAACTCAAAACTAGCAAAAAGCAAACAAGCCAATTCAAAAATGGACAACGGACTTGAATTAGATGGTTCTCCAAAGTATAAGATATAAGAGTGCCCATCAGACACATGAAAAGGTGCTCAGTATCACTCATCGTTAGGGAGATGCAACTCAAAACTACAATGAGATACCACCTCACTCCCACTTTTGGTTACTACCAAAAGAACAGAAAATAAGTGTTGGTGAGGATGTGGGGAAATCAGAACCCTGCACTTTAGTGGAATGTAAAATGGTACAGCCACTGTGGGAAACTGTGGAGTTTCTACAAAAAAATAAAAAGTAGAATTACCATCACTCAGCCGTAAAAAGGAGTATAGGCTTGCCATGCACCATTTGATGGACCTATAGGGTGTGATGCCAAGTGAATTAAGTCAGGCAGAGAAAGACAAGCATACTGTAAGATTTTACTCATACATGGAATCTAAAAAATAAAGCAAAAGGAACAAACAAAAAACAGAAACAGACTCACAGATGATGGTTGCCAGAGAGAAGAGGAGAGGGGAGATGACAAGATAGGGAAAGGGGATTAGGAAGTATAGATTTCTGGATATAAGATAATTGAGGCACAGGGATATGGTGCACAGCATAGTGAATCTAGATGTTAATATTTTTAAAAAGATTTTATTTATTTATTTGACAGACAGAGATCACAAGTAGGCAGAGAGGCAGGCAGAGAAGAGTAAGCAGGCTCCCTGCTGAGCAGAGAGCCTGAGGCGGGGCTCTATCCCAGGATCCTGGGATCATGACCTGAGCTGAAGGCAGAGGCTTTGACCCACTGAGCCACCCAGGTGCCCCTCTAGATGGTAATATTAAAACAACTCTGTTTTGTGACAGACGGTACCTAGACTTATTGTGGTGACCATTTTGTAATGTATATAAATATTGAATCACCATGTTGTACACCCAAAATAAATACAATATTATATGTCAATTATTCCTCAATTTTTAAAAAATCAGTACCAAAAAAGGAAAGAAATAAATACACTCCTATCTATTAAAAAATAAAAACAGAATTAGCATATGACCCCCAGCGATCCCACTTCTGGGTGTGTACCTAGAAGAGTTGAAAGCAGAGTCTCAAAGAGATATTTGTACACCACTGTTCACAGCATTTTGCACAATAGCTAAAATATGGACGCAACGCAGGTGTCCACTGACCAATGAATCGATAAGCCAAGTGTGACATATTTGTACAATAGGACATTACTCAGCCTCAAAAAGGAAGGGAATTCTGACAGGTGCTACAACATGGGTGAACCTTGAGGATGAGTGAAATATGCCGAGTCCACACAAAGAAATATGCCAGTCCACAAAAAGATACATACATACGTATATTCCACGTCTATGAAATAACACAGAGCCTCCATCATAGACACAGGAAGTGGGGTGGTGGGCACCAGGTGCTGGAGTGGAGAGAATGTAGTTAGTGTTTAATGGGGACAGAGGCTCAGTTTTACAAGATGAAGAGTTCTGAGGATGGACAGTGGTGACAGCTGTATGACAATGTGGACATACTTAATACCACTGACTTGTGCACTTAAAATGGCTAAGATGGTAAATTCGACACTATCTGAACTTGAACACAATTTTTTAAAGAAAGCAAAACCAAAAAGGAACATTATTATTTTTTTATTTTTATTTTTATTCATGGACTGACCAAGAAAAAAAAATCGTTGTCTTATTTTCTCCTTGAGTATTTTTTTTAATTTTTAATTTTTAATTTTTTATAAACATATATTTTTATCCCCAGGGGTACAGGTCTGTGAATCGCCAGGTTTACACACTTCACAGCACTCACCAAAGCACATACCCTCCCCAATGTCCATAATCCCACCCCCCCTTCTCCCAAACACCCTCCCCCCAGCAACCCTCAGTTTGTTTTGTGAGATTAAGAGTCACTTATGGTTTGTCTCCCTCCCAATCCCATCTTGTTTCATTGATTCTTCTCCTACCCACTTAAGCCCCCATGTTGCATCACCACTTCCTCATATCAAGGAGATCATATGATAGCTGTCTTTCTCTGCTTGACTTATTTAGCTAAGCATGATACACTCTAGTTCCATCCATGTTGTCACAAATGGCAAGATTTCATTTCTTTTGATGGCTGCATAGTATTCCATTGTGTATATATACCACATCTTCTTGATCCATTCATCTGTTGATGGACAGCTAGGTTCTTTCCATAGTTTGGCTATTGTGGACTTGCTGCTATAAACATTTGGGTGCACGTGCCCCTTTGGATCACTACGTTTGTGTCTTCAGGGTAAATACCCAGTAGTGCAATTGCTGGGTCATAGGGCAGTTCTATTTTCAACATTTTGAGGAACCTCCATGCTGTTTTCCAGAGTGGTTGCACCAGCTTGCATTCCCATCAACAGTGTAGGAGGGTTCCCCTTTCTCTCCTTGAGTATTTTGATGGTACGGACCCACTACTGTCTGGCACTGGTTTTTGCCATGGAGACGTCTGAGTCCAGACTCATTTTTCTGTCATAAGTGATTTGATCTTTTTGTCCCTCAGCCCGGAGGGTTATTTATTCATCTTTAAAATCTAGTACCTTTGGGGGCGCACCGAGACCTGCAACTGCCTCCGGGTTGCTCAGATGTATTAAAGCGAGGCAGACATAATCAGCAAATACAATCCCTTCCATCCACTTATGGACATTTGGGACTCCTGTAGAGTATCCGTAAGTCTTCTTTTCTTTTCTAGATGGGGTGGTCTGCTTTGTCTTGTAGACTGTAGAAATTCCTCATCTGTTCTAGCCCGCAGGTACTCTTACCACTTGAAAGGATGCCTTTGCCTTCAGGCACCCAGTGTTTCAGTTCGAATTGTTTCATTTGAAAAATCACTACCAAAGACGTCCCTTTTGAAGTTAACATTTTTTTCCCCCTTCCCTCTGACTACTTTTAAGATTTTTCTCCCATCTTTGGTTTCCAGCATTTTTACATTTCTCTTGGGTTCCCCCCCACCCCATCTCTTTAGGAAGACACGTGGTTTGGTTTGGTTTGGTTTTTCTTCACCCAGTTTGGGACTTGTGGTGGTATTTCAGTCTGTGGATGTGGATGTGTTTGAGTAATTGCCCTCTCCGTTGCTTTTGATGGACTCACTCTCTTTCACTTGGCGCTGACCAGAGAGATTACACCTGAGGAATAAGGGGGAGCTGGAAATCTGACCTCATAGGGACTGAAGCCCAGTATCCAATGGGGGCACCTGGGAGGCTCAGTCGGTTGAGCGTCTCCCTTTGTCATAGGTGATGATCTGGGGTCCTGGGATCGAGCCCCGCCTCAGGCTCCCGGCTCAGCGGGACTCCTGCTTCTCCTCTCCCCCTGCTCGTGCTCTCTCTTGCTATGTCTCTCTCTCAAATAACTAAAATCTTAAAAAGAAAGACAGCTACACTAACAGACTTAACCCAGATATAATAGAAGGAGTTGGTCCAAAATACTTAGCCCAGCCTGGCTGAATGCTGTGGTCCTTTATCCTTTCAGTTCTAACCATAACTGCTTGCTGTTGAAATAACAGGAGATTAGTTTTGTTATGTTGCTTTTGGGTTGTACCAAACGAGAAGGAAAAAAAAAAAATGCAAATGCTCCAAAGAAGGAAACACACTAAGGCCACTTGGGGGCCTGGTAGAAGATTGGAGACATTCTTTGACCATATATATATATATATATATATATATATATATATATATATATATATATATAATTTTTATATAAATTAATTTTTGGACAATCCTGTGATTTTGAATCGAAATCCCTCTATGCACCAGAAACAACTACAGAGGACCTGCTGTTGGAATAAAATAAGAAGGAGATGGAGAGATGAACTTGCACGGGGTGTCCAGCCTAACAGAACAGGTGTGGCTCCAGAACTCAGGGTGCTCTCGCACATTTTTACCTAGCTTCTTGGAGTAAAGTGCAGGGAACGCCATTCACATAAAATAGCACACAGACAGCACTGGACTGCAGGTCCAGCCAGGGCCCTGCGGTTTAGTGCATTTCCGGAGCTAGAGGGGAGCCACCGCTGTAGGAATCACCACAGAGGAAGATCCAGAAGCAGCGTGAGCCTGCTGTATGCAGAAGTGACTGGGCCAAAAAAAAAAAAAAAAAAAAAGTCAAACTGAGATACATCAAGATTGTGCATTTGAAACCCCAGAGTGCTGGTTCTGCTAGTCCCTTACTTGTCCCCTGCTCGCATTGCGTCCGACTGTGGGCTTCTGTGTGCATTTGGATGGTGGGGAGGAGGAGGAACAGAAATGAGGTGAGGGTTTATCAAGAGCCATGGGGAGGGAAGGGGGGGCGCTGGGAGCATGGCGGAGGGGAGGCAGGGCTGGGGAGGGGTGTTGTTGGGACGGGTTGGTTGAGGATTCCAAAAAGCCTGAGGCCAAGAGCTGCTGTTGGCAGCCAGATCCCCTGACGCACTGGGAACTTCTGTAACTTAGCTTCCAGGGGCTTACGAAACCCTTGGAGGAAGCACTGACTACAGGAAGACATTTGTGTTCTAAGACACCGTCTTTGTTTTTCTTCCTTGAAATCTGAGTGAGAGGGCAGGAAACAGAGCATGTATCACCGACTTTATTATTTAATCAGACCTTTTTATGAATATGTAAGTCAAGTTCTCTGGGGAGAAGGACAGGGATGCGAGGAGTCCATGGGTGACAACGTGCGGGACCAGATGGAAACTGAGGTAGGGCGACTGCGGGGGTGCTGAGTTCCAGAAGTCACTGGGAACCACTCCTGGTGAACTCCCCAGAGCCGTTTGAGGCTGCAGCCTGGGGACCCTGACAACACAGCTGTGGGGCCAGTCTCTTCCCCAGAGGGTGTAACCAAGAAACAGGAAGTCCTCAACGGCACTTAGGGAGGGCGAAGCTTGGGGCCCCTCAGATGGTGACACTGTTCTCCACCATGCTGGGTCGAAGGTACTCATAGGGCAGCTCCAGGCCTGCATTGCGGACCTCCAGCTCCTGGTCCATGGTAGCCAGCTCCTCCTGGAATTTCTCCAGCACAGCCTGGGGGCCAGGGCCCGAGAAATATTTCTCCTTGTGCTGTCCCAAGGCCACCTGAGAAGGGGACAACAAGACGGCTCGGCCCTGGACCCCTTGGCTGAGAATTCCACCCCTCCTTCAAGCCGCCACTCCTCCCCCAGGACCCGGCATCTGTCTCTAACCATGACGGGCTGGCGTCTGCCGAGGAACTTTGTGAAGGTCTTCTGCATGCGGGCTTGGTGGGCAGTGGGCAGTGAGTCCACTATATCCTTCTCTGTCACGTCCTTGGAGGTGGGCGGGGGCTTCCGCATGGTGCACGGCCCATTGGGGATCCAGGCGTACCAGTCCAGCTGCAAGGAGGGGAGCCTCTCCGAAGTCCAGGCTGACGACCCAAGCATTTGGTCCCCCATCTCCTCCATCCCGGGAGCCCCTGGGACCGACCCCAGCAGCCTACCTGGCCCAGGTGGGCAGAAGCATGCTGACCCGTGCAGGTAAAGATGCACATGGAGGCAAAGTGACAGAGCTGAGCCCGGGATTCTAAGGAGACGGGGAACCTGGGTGACATGAAGAGAAGAAGAGGCTTTGAGACCAGGACATGAGCCCCAGGCCTCAGTCAGTGCAAGGTATCTGGAGATTCAGAGAAGTTTCTGTCCGTGGCTGTGGCCCCTAGAGTCCACAGCTCGCACGCAATGTACGTGTAGGCGCTCAAGGAGGGAAAGTGCCTAAGGGAAGCATGTCTGTTTCCAGGGGGTGCTCTGAGTGTGTGAGGGCAGGGAATGCTGTGCCGGACAATGCAGAGGGAAGGGGCTGGGGACTCAGGAGCGATCGTTCAGATTTCTGAAGGGTGCTCTGGAGGGGTGCCTGGGATGCTCGGGGAAACCGAGGCAGGGTGGCCTATGATGGCGCTGTGAGATGGTGCAGATGGTTGGCGGGTAGGTGTGGGTCAACACAGGCCGGTGGGGAGGGGTCTGAGCTTACCCCCGGTCCTGGGCACCCTGCAGCCCGGTCTCGGTGATCTCTCTGCACCAAACCTGTAGCTCGGGGTCATCCCTCACGGCCGCATCACTCTTGTAGAAAAGACCGACCATCCCCTCCACGTACCTGCTCGCCAGGCAAGAAAGCCCCCGGTCTCAGGCGGCCAACGCAGGACCAACTGGACCGGTAGCCCCCCTCATTCTCGCTGCGAAGCCCGCTGGGTCCCCGCGCTGTGTCCTTCTCACCGGCTGATGATCCCCCACAGTCTGAGGGCGTCTTGGCCGTAGAGAGAAGCCTTCACATCCAAGAGCCCGCGGTCAGCCAGGTCGTCAGGGGGGCAGAGGGAACGGTAGGTCAGGCAAGCCGTGGCTCTCTGGAGAATGTCCACGTGGCCTCCACTGCCTGTGCTCACCACCTGAGGGTGACCCCGCAGCACGTAAGCCAGGGTCAGCCATGTCCGCAGGGAGGGCGTTCAGGGTCCATGGTCCTGCTCAGGCCCGACAACCCTGGGAAACCTTCCACTGTGGAGCCCTGTGCCCTCTTCACCCATCCCTGTCCATACCAGATCAAAAATTCCCCATTTGGAGACAAGGTTACTTCGGGCCAGGACGTTGATCTCCATGGTGTAGCGGAAGTGGGGGACCAGGAGCTGATTTGGGAGAAAGAAACAGGACCATGAGGGGGGAATCCCAGGATCCGTGAGCGGAACGGAAATTAAAGGACCAGGGATAGAGAAGGGGGGGGGTGGGTCTCCGTAAAATGAGAGACCTTCCTTTGCGTTGGATTCGGTCAGGTTAAGATTTGGAAAACAGAGATGGAGCGACGTCTTCCCAAGGCCTCCCAAGGTCGAGGGTTTTACAGGTTCACTTATTTGCACTGTCTCGCGGTGTTCGTAAGAATCCCAGGGATCTCCTGTCTCACACCATCCTGGCTGCCACACCGACCTCCAGACCCAGCTTCCCTGGGACATGCTTGGCTTCTCAGCAGCCTCGGACACAGTGATCGCGGCCCGCCTTTTACACTCTCACCTCTAGGCCGCCTTGACATCATGCATCTTGTTCCCCTGCCCCCTCAGTGGATGGCCCTTCTCTTGGTCCCCGTCTTTCTCCACTCCCTTCCAGTGAGTGAAGGCCGGGCACCTGACACTTCTATCCTGGCCCGAATTCTCTGCTCTGGCTACAAACCCCCGGACAATCCATCTAGTACAATGGCTTTCAGTAGCCCCGTGTTCTCACAACCCTAAGATCTGTGTCTCCAACCCTCCCCCGGTGCAGGCTCCCCAGGCTCCTATATCTGACCCGCTTCCGACATCTTCGGGTGTGGCTGTCTACAGGGTCTGGAACCCGCACGTGCCCCAGAACAACTCTCGTTCTGCTCCCCACGGAGCACCACGGCTTCCTCTCATCCCTTCTCCCACCCAGGCCTTCAGTCCCTCACACCCTCCTCCTCAGTCACTCCCCAGAGCCCTCTCCGGACCTCTCCGACGGGAACGACCCCATCCCTCACCACCCACCTGGCAACCTCCGGAGACCACATTTCAACAGTGCCCTTGTGAGACACACGCTCGCTCCTTCCCTGGGCCTGGGAGTGTGTCCGCATGTGCGCACACGGCCGTGCGTGTGCCTGTCCACGAAGACGGCCACGGACCTCGCATGCCACTAGGTTAGACTCCGGGAGGTGCTTCCCCAGGCTCCGAAGGGTAGCCAGATACAGAAGAGACGTGGACACGCACCTTGTAGATGGGATGCAGGCTGGGCAGGGTCCGCATGGTCGCCACAGAAATAACCTCCGCCATCAGGTGTCCCCGCAGGAGGTGAGACTGGAGCTGGTGCAGCTGGAAGTCAGAGCTCCGGACCCAGGTCTTGGCCAGCAGCCAGGCCATAGGGGGGTCGGAGGGCAGGAACAGCATCGGTGGGGGGCATCCTGGACGAGGAGGCTGCAGCTAGAGCAGGGGACAGAGCGGGGAGCTCAGGACCTGTGCACCAGGGTCTCTCGAGGGGACCCGTGTGTGTGACATGCACCTGGGGGTTCTCACCTGGATGACCATGGGTAGGAGTCGCCCGTCAGGCTGGAGCCTCAGCATGACCAGAGGGGCCGTCACATATTGTTGTTTTAAGATGATAACATTAGGCTTGACTCCCTCCAGCAGGGAGAAATCGGCTTCGAACAGAGACCCAGCCTGGAGGGGGGGGGGGGAGCAGGGATCGATAAAGGGGTTGGGGTCACTTCTGGACTGGCCTTATTTCCTTTGGGAGCCTAGCCCCACCTTTCTCTACCCATCAAGTCTTTCCTTTGAACCCCAATCTCGCTCCCCCAACCCAAGCCCCGAACTCAAGGTTTCCATGCCCGGCGTTTCCCATCAGAGTTGGGGCTCCCTGAGGTGAACTCTCTGGTTTTCCACCATGACCCCTTCCCCCCACAACTAGAGTCCTCCCTGCTAGCTCCCTTCAGGATGTAGCCGGATGGAACACAGAACGGTTCCGCCATCCTCCCCTCCAGACCCCCACAGCTCCAGCTCTCTCTCTGGGGCTTTCATTCCATCTCTCGTCCTCTTTCCCTCCAGAAACCTGAGCTTTTCCCCAAGGCTGGGACGCATCTAACAAAGGAGGAAGAGGAGGGAGAAAAGAAAGGAATAAGACGGGGGGATGGTTAGTTCAGTTGCTTCTGACCAGGGTGGTTTTTGTCCCACCTCCCCCCACCGCAGGATGTTGGGCCATTTGGCAATGTCCGGAGGCATTTTTGGTTGTCACAATGGGCGTGAGGGGTTCTAGCATCCTACACGCACAGGACAGCCCCTCAAGCTCTCTGGCCCCAGATCTCAGTGTCAAAGCTGGGGGACGCTGAGTGTAGATGGAGGAGTGTGTCAGAGTATTGATGGAGAGAATGGTGGGGCAGTGGGAGACAGAGGCACCATGGCTGGGCTGCTGGGTGCACTCAGGGAGCTCCGCACCTGGAGCTCTTTCTGTAGCTGGGTCTTCAAGTCCTCCATCCCTGGAGGCAGCACCAGCCGCGCTGGGAGGCTGGCCGACCGCCTCAGGAGCATGGGGTTTGCACCGTTGAGGAACTGGTACCCAAAAAGCGTGTCATCCTTCCAGGAATTTCGAACCCGCTCTAAAGACACCAGTCGGGGAGCATGCTGTGAGCTGGGAGCCCCTCATTTTACACACAGATCCTCCCCGTTACCCTCTCCCTGTCTTCTCTCGAAGCCCTGGTTTGGAAATATGCACACACGTTTGGGGGAGGCGGTAACTGACCAGCCAGCGGGGTCTTCCCGCAAGGGAACAGTCTTTGGAAATCCTCCAGTCTTCTAACTGGATTGGTGAGGTCCAGTGCCCCCTTGAGCACCAAGCCCTCCAGCCTGTGGAAAGAATGGCAGTGCCAGGAGATCCAGGAAGGACCCAACCTGGCATCTAGGGAGCAAGTGCCCACCCTCTACCCCGCACATACGCTCTTGCCAGCGAGAAGGAGAAGTCGAGATCCTTATCCTCGCGGAATCTCTCATTCCTGGGAAGGTCCCACGGCGTTCTCCCCACAACAGGCAGGATTAACCCATCTTTCCAGGAGCCCCACCTGGAGGAGGAAGGCGAATTCGGTGATAAGGGGGTTGGGTTTCTTGGGCTCTGGTAGGGGGATCGGAGACTTGCTGTGGCTCACCGGTATGCCGTCTTCCTTTCCTGGAGTTCCTGCTCCCGGTGCGTCTTCAACAGGCTCTGGTCGTTGCTCACAGTCCGGGCTGGGCAGGGGCACATGAGCACGAGGTCTCCCCGGACCTCGGTCTGCGCGGGTCCCCTCTTTTCCCCTCTCCTGCACCCCAACCCTGCCCCTCTTACGTCCCAGCATCCCCGACTCCCTCTTCCGTGCCACCTCCTTCCCTGCCACCCCCGTTGCCCCGCCGCCCTCACCGGTGCCCTCGGCCAGGCAGACGACCCGGTTGCCCTGCACCCAGCTGTAGCAGGGGAAAAGGGCCTCGCCCTGGGTTCCGGGGCCGCGCACGGAGATGCAGGTGCAGAACCAGTCCGAGTCTGTCAGGTCTTTGTGCTTGCGCAGCCTCACCAGCAGCAGGCGCCCCAGGTGGACCCCGACGCGGACTTTGAACTCTGTCTGTCGCGGGACCCGCGCGAACTCAGACGCCGGCTTGCTGCTCCCCCCGACGGGCGGGTGGGCGCAGCTCCGAGCCCGGACTTCCCCGGACAGACCCGAGTCCGGTTGCAGGTGCCCAGCCTGATCCCCGCCCCAGACGCCCCGCCTGCCCCCGCGTCCCGTCGGCTTCGCACCCACCTCGCGGCGCAGCGGTCGCAGCCGCTTCCCCAGGTCGGCCTCCCCGTGTTCGCCCACCAGCCACAGCTGCACCTGGTTGCAGGAAAACGCCAGCAGCGAGTCCCCGGTGCCCACGCGGATCGTGTACTTGCCCATCGCGCTCGGACTTGGAGGGAGGCTTGGGGGAGATTAGCAATTTAAAGCGTGTGAGGCCCAACCCCCAGTGAAGCCGCACCCAGACCAGTGTCCCTGGGGCCTGAGCTCCCAGGGTCTCCGCCTCCCACCCACAGGCTCCTCTGCGCTTGGATTGGATGCACGTGTCCCTGCCACCGGCTGGACGAGGTTTCTCGGCAAGGTGCACCCCACCCTGGTCCTCTTGGAGACACTGCCTGGTGCCAGCACAGCGCCCACTCGAGGCCCACCCAAATAGTGAATAAACAGATAGTGAATGTGGTAGCAACAGACAGTGGAGAGGAGGGAGGCTGGAAGCGCGGGGGTGTTTTCGGAGGAAAGTGAGTAACCATCTTGACAAAGATCCGGGGCTTTCCGTTGAGGACAAACAGGAGATAGTGCCACACAGGTGCACGAGATGGGCTTGTTGTCCAGACTCCCAGCCGAGAGGGGAATGGGGAATTCCCCTTCAAGTGCATCCTGGGACTTCCGAGGGGCTCTCCTGAGCCAGGCTCTGTGAGGCCAGCGCCCTCCCCAACACCTGTAAGGGGCCCCACCAGCACCCGCCCACCGGGTCCATTCCGCCCCAGGCCCCTGCTGATCCTTGGCTCTCCTCGCCCTCCTTGGAGGCGGTTGCTGTGCTCTGCTTGGACCCCTCCAAATTCCTTCTTCCAGTTCTTCTTTCTCTCCATCCCTCCCCAGAACGGCTGCTCCGGTGGGCTTGCCTCTTTCCTGGCCCTCCTGCTCTATTGTGAACAAACAGTCTTGGGTCCATAAACTTTTGCTTAAATATCGTTTCTAGTTCTGCACGTTAAATTAGTCCAAATCACTTGATCCAGAGGGAATCGAAAACCGTAAGCGTTTTGCTTGAAAGCAGAACCGTAAATGACTCTCCACCCACGAATGTTTTTATTTATATAGGGCAGGAGTTCTCCAGCGTGGGGTCCGGAGGAAGAGCTTCTCAGGGTCTTTGTCGTGTAAACCACACCCAGACGCATTCACAACGTTTAAAAGGGAGCTCAGATCTATGGTTTGCATCCACATGGGTGGAACTGAAGGGGATTATGTATGCTGAGTGAAATAAGGCAACGAGACAAACACAATTATCATACGGTTTCACTCCGGTGTGGAACAAAAGGAATAGTGCAGAGGACGACGGGAGGGCAGGGGAGGGAAGACTGAATGGGAAGCAATCAGAGAGGGAGACAAACCATATGAAATTCTTGACTCTGGGAAACAAACAGGGTTGCAGAAAGGGAAGTGGGTGGGGGAAGGGGTAGCTGGGTGATTCAAGAGGGACGCGACTGTTATACTCAACTAATGAATCATTGAACATTATATCAAAAACTAATGATGCACTGTCCCTTAGCTAATTGAATTTAAATAAATTTTAAAAAGAAAACAAAAAGGAGGGACTCAAACCTAAATGTTCTTCTGGGGGAAAGACTAAATTCAGCGTCTCCCCAGATCTTTAGTCTTCCTCAAACCATTACAGCCGTCCCGTCTGCTGATCATTAACTTGATGGTGATTTTTAAACGATCCTTGATTATAGTCATAAAATAGCCAAGTTGGTTTTAATAAGAACAATACCTTTTTGTTTACCCATTGCTTCAGTTTGTAAATTGCACAATTACAATAACATTTACACGGGACACAGCAGTCGGGGCAGGTGTACACACTCTTCTCGGCAAACAGAAGGCTCAGCCGTGGTTGTCGAAGTGCCACGTGTGGCAGGAATGAGGCTCCCAGCCACGTGCTTCTGGCACACGGTGGTCCTGTGGGTCTTTGTAGGGGACACTCTGTGTCGGTCACCTGCTAAGGTGGCTCCCCACGGGTGATATGGAAGCTTCGTTGTAAAATCCACTTGCTCTCTGATGCCTCCTTGTCCGCTTCAGCCACCTCTCCCGACACTCGAGAATCGGGGACCATGAGCGATCTTGGCACTCGCCACACAACATGTCCACGGAGCTGTGTCCGTGCCATCCCTCGGGGACTGTCTTCCGCAGTCACACTGTTGTCAATAAACCCTTGATTCTTCCTTCCTCCAAACTGCGAGCCCTCTCCTCTCCTCTGCATCGGCTCCAACCCCTGGCCGACTTCCCCTCCACTCTGTAAACTTCCATCGTCCTCCAGAGCCTGAACATCTCCTTAGAGAACTTTCTGACAGCCTGGCCCCGTGTGCCCTCCACCAACCCTGCCTCCAGATCCCTACTTTTCGCATGTCACTTGCCCGCCCATCTAATCACAATTTATGTGTCATTTATTGTCACGTAAAACCCACCTGCAGTGTCACTCTTACTGTAGTTTATCTTTCTGTCTTTGAACTTTGTGCTCTCACACATCCTCTGAGGGAGAGTGTGGAGAAATTCAGAGGTTACCTCTGCCATCCACTGCTGGTTGCTTGTGTGGATATGATGGTCTATACAAGTAACGTTTAACTTCATGCTCACTCTTCCTGTTGGAAGAACTCCTAGAGTAAGTTCCTTCAGGGCAATATCCCAAGGCCATTGTCAGGCTGGACGGATGTCCCAACTGCAGTCTCTTGGCTTCTGTCTTTTCATGTAGAGGTACAGGAATCACTGAACCCTGTACCCTGTAAGGACTGCGGAGAGGTAGACTCAGTTGACAATTGACACATCTTCCCCCAGGGCAAAATTTGTTAAGATTCTTTCAGGCCTTCTTGGAACTCCTTACTAGACTCAAAACTCTCCAGCAACATTCCTTCATTCAAAAGCCTCCAGACCAAGAGCAAACACTATTTTAGTATATGCCGCCAAATCTGGAAGATAAATCATTCCCTGTTCTGAAATGGCAGTGCTCCCTACTCCTGGGGCATTGGAACACTTCTGGTAACTTTTTAAAAAAATTTTTCTAATTTTTATTTATTGGACAGACAGAGATCACAAATAGGTGAGAAGCAGTCAGAGAGAGAGGAGGAAGCAGGCTCCCCGCTGAGCAGAGAACCTGATGTGGGGCTCTATCCCAGGACCCTAGGATCATGACCTGAGCTGAAGGCAGAGGCTTTAACCCACTGAGCCACCCAGGCACCCCTCTTCTGGTAACTTTTATTCCACTGTCCTACATGCCAGCGATGGCACTGGGAGAGTCACGTTCTGCTGGTTTCCCTGCAGCAGCCAAGGACCCAGTAGAAGACAGGTGAGGCATTTAAAATAGGCTAATTGGAGGAGACAACAGATGGAGAGGCAGGGTGCGAGAGAACCACAGAGGAATGCGGCCTGAGCCCATCAGCCCTGAAGCTGCCATCACTCATGGGCCTGGTGAAGGAAAAGGTGACTAACGCCTAGAAAGAGAAAGTTCTAGCGGGAAGGCTTCCTTGAATGGAGCAATGCCCTTTTGTCAAGTCACACAGCCTACAATGAACTTTTAGGGAGGGACCCAGGGTATTAAACATGCTGACTTCATTCTCCTCCTTCCCTAAGACCTCCTGCTAAGGCTCTCCTTTGGACAGACCCAGCTAGAAGCCAGGGGATATGAAAGCCCATTAATTAACCCATAAAAAGCTTCTGCACAGGGAAGGGAACAATCAATGAAACTAAAAGGCAGCCTGTGGAAGGGGAGGAGATATTTTGCAAGCCATGTGCCGGATAAAGGCTAGTACCCTAAATCTGTAAAGAACTTACAAAACTCAACACCCCAAAACCAGGTGATCCAGTGAAGAAATGGGCAGAAGACATGAACAGAAACTTTTCCAAAGAAGACATCCAGATGGCCAACAGACCCATGGAAAGATGCTCCACGTCACTCATCAGGGAAATACAAATCAAAACCACAATGAGGTGCCCCTCACACCTGTCAGAACGCTAAAACTAACAACATAAGAAACAACAAGTGTTGGCGAGGATGTGGGAAAAAAGAACCTTTGCGCACTATTGGTAGGAATGCAAACTGGTGCAGCCACTGTGGAAAACAGTGTAAAGTGTCCTCAAAGTTAAAAATAGGACTACTGTAGGATCCAGCAAAAGCACTACTAGGTTTTTACCCAAATAGGACTACTGTAGGATCCAGCAAAAGCACTACTAGGTATTTACCCAAATAGGACTACTGTAGGATCCAGCAAAAGTACTACTAGGTATTTACCCAAAGGATACAAAAATACAGATTCGAAGGGATACATGCCTCCAATGTCTACAGCGACATTGTCAACAATGGCCAAACTATGGAGAGAGTCCAAATGGCCATCGGCTGATGAATGGATAAAGAAGATGTAGTGTATATACACAATGGAATATTACTCAGCCATCAGAAAGAATGAAATCTGGGATGCTTGGGTGGCTCAGTTGGTTAAGCATCTGCCTTTGGCTCACGTCATGATCTCAGGGTTTTTAAATTGAGCCCATATCAGGCTCTCTGCACAGTGGGGAGTCTGCTTCTCCCTCTCCCTCTGTGCTCTCTATCCCTCACTTGCTGTCTCTCAAATAAATAAAATCTTTTGAAAAATGAAATCCTGGGGCACCTGGGTGGCTCAGTGGCTTAAGGTCTCTGCCTTTGGCTCAGGTCATGATCCCGGGGTCCTGGGATTGAGTCCCATGTAGGGCTCCCTGCTCAGCAGGGAGCCTGCTTCCCTTCCTCGCTCTCTGCCTATCTCTCTGCCTACTTGTGATCTCTGTCTGTCAAATAAATAAAGTCTTTTTTAAAAAAATGAAATCCTGGGTGCATGGGTGGCTCAGTGGGTTAAGCCTCTGCCTTAAGTTCAGGTGGGATCAAGCCCCGCATCGGGCTCTCTGCTTGGTGGGGAGCCTGTTTCCCTTCTCTCTGCCTACTTGTGATCTCTGTCTGTCAAAATAAATAAACAAAATCTTCTTTAAAAATCAATATTAAACTTGTGGTGACTTTGGGAAATTCCATTCCATCCCTACTACGGCAAAACCTTTAGGCAGTGGGAAAACCGTCCAGGTCAAAACAAGGTTAAGTCATATTCAAACAAGGTCATCTGCTGTGAGTGAGACCTAAAAATGTGAGACCATCTCAAGGGAAGAATCTCAGAGTGTGAAACGATGAAGGGGTCCCGAGTAGTGGTTAAAGCCACAAGTTTTGAGCCAGACACAATTGAGCCCACTTCTGGCCCTGCCTCTAACTTGCTGTAAGATCTGTAATACATTACTGAGATTCTCAGAGTCCTTGCACACTCGTCTACAAAATAAAACCTACAGCACCTACACCCTAGAGCTGCTTGGACCTTAAAAGACTTACCATGAGCACCGCTATTAACATGATATGTAAGGTTTAATAAGCACTCAGCAAATAGTAGAGATCATCATATGCACAAGGAAATGCCCGGATTTAAAGCCGAGCAGAGTGTGTGACTGAGCTGAAGGGACCCAACAGGGCACAGATGGACCAAGGTGAAGTCATCAATCACAGTGGTTTGCAGTTGCAAATCAGACTGTGGTTCTGTGAGGGTCTGAGAGTGAAACTAGTGAGGGCAGGGATTTTCTGCACTATTTAGGTTAGTTTTAGGGTGCTACTCTCCAGGCTTTCAGATCTTTATCAATAGTGCAGTTTCAGGACCTGGAGATGTCTCCCTGTAGTTTGGGAAGACCAAAATTAATAAAGACGTACAGCTGAACCAAAATACTTATTTTGGAGCTGGACAGATCAGAGAAAAGGCTTTACATTGTATACCCGTGGACTTCCATCTAAAACTGGCTTGTCAAAGATTCAAGGGTGCAGACCGCAAAGAATCGGTCTGTAGCTGTAAATACCACTGACAAAACATCTGGAAGGATTATTTAACTCTATGGTTATGTGACATCCACTGTCATTACCAGAGTTGTCAATGGGTTCCTTGCCAAAGAAAGGCTATTCAAAGCCATCAGGTTGACTAGAGAGTGCCCCTCCCCCTGAGCACAACACCATGAAGACGCACAGGGTGAGGGAGCTGAGCTACGTGAGCTCGTGGCTCTCCAGCTGGACGACTCCAGAGAAATCATGCCAAGGCCCTGAGGCCACCCTTGACTGTCCTGCAAACTTGAATATGCTAGGACACCACTCAGTACTGCCAGAAACAAGATAGTGGGTTAAAAGTAGGGAGAAGGAGAAGAGGAGGAGGAGGAGGAGAAAGAGGAAGAAGAGGAGAAAGAGGAAGAGAAAGAGGAGGAGGAGGAAGAGGAAGTAGTAGTAGTAGTAATAGTGGAGGAAGAAGGGGGTGTAGGAGGAGGTGGTGGAGAAAGAAGAAGGAAAGGAAGAAAGCAGGAGGAGAAGAATGCATCCGACTGCACTCGGGAATCTGCCCTGTCTTCCCCAGACATCCTTAAGCACACGGGTTAAAACAGCAATCCCAGATGATGGACATCTTACCCCCTCCCACTTCCCAGGCCCTCTGACAGTCCCTCATTCAGAACTTACATTCCTGAGTCCCTTCTGGCTACAAGATCAACAGACATACGACATATTTGGGAAACAGAGCCCTTAAGAGTGGAACTAGACCCCACATGCCCCTCCCTGGACCATCCCAGTATCCTTTAAAACCTGAAGCAGTTGAAAGCCTCAGACCTAGTATTCAAGGACTCCTTGAAGAGAGTTCCTCGTTCCTATTTGCAGACCCCGTAATACCTTTATTTTCCACGTACAACTCCAAGAGCTTATGGTCTGCTGAAGATTCTGTTAAAAAAGCATGAGCGGACAAGCCACAGAGCAGGCAAAAATATTAGCAAAACACATATCTGATAAAAGACTTGTTTCTGAAGTATACAGAGAACTCAACAATCAGGAAAACAAGTTTTACAAATGGTCACACATAGACAAGTACTGCATGGTTCCACTTAATAGAGTACCTGTAGCTGGGTAGTCAGATTTCTAGAGACAGGGACTAGGACGCTGGTCGCAGGCATCTGGGGGGTGGGGGTGGCTGGTACTGGAGGAAAAGGCACGTGTTCATGGATGTAGAGTTCCAGCTTTGCAAGATGAACAGAGTTCTGGGATGGGTTGCACGAGAGTGCGAATGCACTTAATGTTACCAAACTATACACTTAAAAATGGCTAATATGGTAAATTTTATGTTATGTGCATTTTACCATCATTAAGAATACAAATTTAATAATGGGCAAATGATCTGGACAGACATTTCATGAAAGAAGTTTATAGACAGACAGCAACTGAGCATATGAAGAGATGCTCGATGTCACAGGTCATTAGGAGATTGTAAATGAGAATGACAAGATACCACTGCATACAGATTAGGCTGCCTGAAACAAAAAAACAAAAAAAGGGACAGCCCTAAACACCGACAAGAATGTAGGGCAACAAGAACACTCATTCGTTGCTGATGAGAAGCCGTTTTGGAAGAAAGTTGCAGCTTCTTACAAACCTGAATTTCAGCAATTTTCTGCTGCTGGCGGGTAAGCAATGATCTCAGCCCAAAAACCTGCACATGAATCTCTATATCATTTTCCTCCTGATGGTCAAAACCCATCAATAGGTGCGTGGACAGACAGACTGTGGTGTTTGCAGACAATGGACTGTGACCCAACCATGAAGACAAATGAGCTCTCAAGCCATGAAAAGACGGACAAACCCTAAATGCATGTAAATGTGTATTGCTAAGTTTAAAAAAAGAAAAAGCCAGTGTAAAAAGGCAGCATCCTGCACGACTCCACCTACATACCACTCTCAAAGAGCCACAACCAAGGAGACAGTAAAAAAAAACAGTGTTTGCCAAAGAGGTGGTGGGGAGGCAGGAAGGATCAACCGGCGGGACGCAGGGAGACTTTAGATCAGTGAGACTCATCTGTGTGATACTGTCATGCTGGGAATAGATCATGACGCCCTCGCCTGACCCTTTCAGGTGTACACCACAGTCAGCTTTAATGGAAGCTCTGGACTTAAGTAAAATTCAACACTAATTATGGTTATGTGTGTTTACTTTAGTTACGATGTCAGTATCAGTTCAGTGATCATAAGGAATGTATAACATCAATGCAAGACGCCTTATATATTGTTATTATTATTAGTCTGTAACATGAATAGGGAAACTGTGCATAACATGGGGGACAGGAATACGTGGGAACTCTCTGTACTATCTACTCAATTTTGCTGTAAATCTAATACTGTTCTAAAATATAAGTCTGGGGGCGCCTGGGGGGCTCAGTGGGTTAAGCCTCTGCCTTCAGCTTAGGTCATGATCTCAGGGTCCTGGGATCGAGCCGCACATCAGGCTCTCTGCTCAGCTCTCTCTCCTCCTCTTTCTCTCTGCCTGCCTCTCTGCCTACTTGTGATCTGTGTCTGTCAAATAAATAAAATCCTAAAAAAAATATAAATAAATAAAAAGTCTGTCCATCTGTATGTGGATGTCTGGGTTCTGTCCATATTTTGGTTACTATGGAGATTGCTGCTATAAATATTGGGGTGCGTGTGCCCCTTTGAATCACTGTTTTGTATCCTTTGGACAAATACCTTGTGGTGCAGTTGTTGGGTTGCAGGGTAATTCTATTCTCAACTTTTTGAGGGACCTTCATAGTGTTTTCCACAGTGGCTGCACCATTCCCACCAACAGTGTAAAAGGGTTCCCCTCTCTCCAAGACAAATACCATAAAATCTCACTCATACGTGGAATTTAAGAAACAAATCAGATGAACATAGAGGGAGGGAAGGAAAAATAAAATAAAAACAGAGAAAGCGACAAACCGTAAGAGACTCTTAACTACAGGAAACAAAGAAGGTTGCTGGAGGGGAGGTGGGTGGGGCTGGGGTAACTGGGTGACGGGCAAGGCGGGGGCACGCGATGGAAGGAGTACTGGGTGTTACACGCACCTCATGAATCATGGACCTCTACCTCTGAAACTAAAAGTACACTATATGTCAACTAAATTGAATTTGAATCAAAAATAACCATAAAGTCTATTATTTGTTTAAAACCTAATGGGAAAGATATCTATTCGTCCAAGACCCATGGGCCATAAATAAACCAGTAAAGCCTAGACTCCCTCCCTCATAATCCTCCTCACTCCAGTACCCCCTCAGCACCCCCAGGACCAGTTATGTCGCTGGTTCTGACTCGTGCTTCCATCTCGAGGTCTCCGGTGGTTCCCAATACCCGTCTGCCTTCCCCTGGGAGCCCCAGCGACGCCTCTGATGGTTATGTACCAGGGTTTACAGCCCATCTCCCCAATCCCACCGCCCCCACCAGCGTCAAATGCAGAGGGCTAGAGGTCAGAAAAATAATAGAGATTTGCCCATCCTGGGAACACCCCTCCCCAGCCAATCTCAAGGAAGGACCTTCCCACTGCAAGGGTTGGTTTGGTTGGTTGCGTGGGGTTTGGGGATCCAAGCTTTGAGCACGTCTCCACCCTGGTTCTTTCCAGCTTGAATACTGCTGGTATCGGAGAAAATTTCTTTCCATCTGGCCTTTGTGACTCTGGCAGGTCTTGTGGTCATGTGTTCTCCCCGCAGCGACACTGTTGAATGGTTTCTCCTTGCTTGAGTCTGGATTTACTCTCATTTGACAACAGTGTTGGCAAACGGGTCTTTTCCCTTAGTTGTAATGGGAACTAGGCAATTTCACTCTGAGGGTCTATGTTGCTCAAATACGGGAAATTCTCTTATTTTTTATGTCTTGAAGTACAAGTTACATATATAAAATTGTGTTGTTGGGATGCCTGGGGGCTCAGTCGGTGAAGCCTCTGCCTTTGGCTCAGGTCATAATCTCAGGGTCCTGGGATCGAGCCCCACATTGGGCTCCCTGCTCATTAAAGAGCCTCCTTCTCTCTCTCCGACGCCTCCTTCTGATGCTCTCTCTCATCTCTCGCTCTCAAATAAACAAATAAAATCTTTATTTTAAAAAGTGTCTTGTTGGGACGCCTGGGTGGCTCAGTTGGTTGGGCAGCTGCCTTCGGCTCAGGTCATGATCCCAGCGTCCTGGGATCGAGTCCCACGTCGGGCTCCTTGCTCCGCAGGGAGCCTGCTTCTTCCTCTGACTCTGCCTGCCACTCTGTCTGCCTGTGCTCGCTCTTGCTCTCTCTCTCTCTGACAAATAAATAAATAAAATCTTTAAAAAAAAAAAAAAAAGTGTCTTGTTGCCAGCATACAGTCTGATGGCATTCTCAAACCAAACACACTCCTGTAATCGGCACCCGGATAAAAAACCAAAACAGCCACCCAGAAGTCTTTCTCATGACCCCTTCCAGTCAGTACCCTCCTCCGAAGTGTAACCCCTGTTCTGACCTCTGGCCCCATGGATTCGTTTTGCCCGTCTCTGTACTTTGTATAAATAAATTTGCTTCATGTGTACTCTTTTGTTCAACACCATGTTTGTGACATTCACCCGCACGGCGGCTGAGGGGTCGAGCTTTTGTTCTCCAGACTGCGTGGAGTTCTTTTGGGCAAATATACCATAACGAATGTGCTCGTCCCATTCCTGACCGTAGCTTCCAGCTGGGGGCTATTAGGAACAGTCATGCTGTGTACCTTGTAGTGCGTGTCTTTCAGCAAATGTATAGACACACGTCCGCTGGATGGATAATTGGGAGTGAGTCGTTGGATCATGGGACATGCATATGCTGAATCTCTTGGAAATGTTGTCCAAAACTTTCCCAGCGTGGCAGTGCCCTTTTCAGCTCCCGCAGTCGGTGCATGGGAGTTCTATGTTCACGTCCCCCTCCACCGTTCTTTCCCCTGCAGAGCTGGGTTCTCACAGGATGAGGACAGCGCGGCCCCTGCTCCCTGGCATACACCCCAGAGAATAATGTAACACTCACCTGTGTACGCACTACCCAGAATAATCAACCGTGAACGTTATTGCTTCAGATACGTCTTTATAAAAACAGAATGTCCCTAGAAACAGCCACATGTCACATTGCTGAAGTGGTTCTTCCGATGTTTATATTCCTGTCTAAATAATAGCCTCGTCGTTCTGTTCACCGAGCAATCTGTTTTAGAAACTATTTGCTGATTATTTGACCTCCTGCAACAGTAACGAACAATTAGCTTTCTTAGACTCCCCTGCTTTCCACTGTCCCCCGGGGTCTCCTGTACGATTACACCTAAACTTTTGTTAAACCAATCGTCAGAGTTGACATTCTTTTCGATTATGTAAGTACCGTTCACTGCAGAGTCCAATAAACACAAGATAGTGCTTTCCTGTCCTTTCTTGCCCGGCATTGCTTCCCTGGGAATTAATAATTATCTTGATTTTTAGGTGCTTAATTTTGTAAGCATCTCTCCTTCACTATCCCCTGGGCGCTCCATCCCATCTGTAAAGTGTCTCTCTGTTTTATTTCTTAATTATAAAATATATGAGATCATACACCAGGGACAATTAACCCCTCCCCAGAGCCTCTGTCCTCCTGCGCCGGCGCAAACCCGCTGCTCTGAATTCAGATCTGACAAACGGTTTTCATTCTGGAATTTGTCTTATTGTCCTCCCATGTTGGATCCTCTGCTCACTGAATCCCAAGCTTTCCTCTTCTTGGCTTTTGCCTTTGGTCCTGTAGCTTCCTTATGGACATAACTCCTCGTGCACCTTAACCATCTCCAGCCTTTCCTGACATTCCACAGTTTGTTGTAAACAGAAGTACCGCTTTATTGTCTCTGGCTTTTGATTGTGCTATTTTATTTTATTTTATTTTATGGCTACCTGCTCTTTTGTCAGGGAAGGCTTCTAGAATGTTCTCTTTCTCTCTAGTGACATAAAATGTTCACAGCGTTGTGCCTGGAAACGACCGCTGATGACAGCTTGGTGGTGTAATTTATGTGGCTTCATCCGGGTAATTCCCAGGAGCCTCACTGGGAACGCATCCCCCCCTTCCCAGACAGTATCGGGTTCACACATAAAGCCTGGAGAAGCTGCCGCGGCATTGCCCCTGTGGTGGAAACAGCCTCAGGACAAAGCTGACATCGTGGGAGGCAGGACGGAAAGATCCGGAGAAATCGCAGCTTTGAAAACACGGAACCAGACTAATCCTAAAGTAGCCACACCGCTGAGCTCTGTTGCATAAACTGGTGAATCCCCTGTGTGATGCCAGCCCATTGGACGCGGGGTTTGGTTTTAACAGGTGTCATCCCTAGAGCTGTGTCGTTCCTGCTGTAGATACATACGTCCCTAGAGCCCTGGGTGGGAGCCCTCCTGTGCTTCTGCAGCCCTGGGAGGGGCGACTGCAGAAACCTGGCCACCTGCCCACATGCTGTGTTCTGACACCCCCACCGCAGAGGTCAAGGAAGCAAAACATCAAAGTGCACAGGGACAAAAAGCACAGAAAAGGGAGGACTATCCACATAGCAGGTTTCACCCTGATTGGGAAAGACTGAAGGCAGGTGGAGAAACAGATTCCAGCTTCACCTTCTCAATGCTATAAAGTGCAGTAAGGGGGGAGAGCAGTGAGCCACAGGCACAAGAGCCCCCCGAGAACCCCCCGGAGGCCCAGCCTCGGAGGTGCTGCTTACCCTGTGACACATGTGCACGAGTGACACGGGGCGTGGCCGGAGGCCTCTCCGTCTGCAGGTGCATACGTACAGGTGTAGGTCCACAGACAGCATTGTACAGACCCCACGTTGTACAGCTAAGCCCCACGTCTGCCACAGTTTTGGTCTCTGTGTGTCTGGCATGGGTCTGTCCCTGAGCTCCCTCCGTCCCCACACATCTCCAGCCAGGTACCCCTCAGTCACCAGACTTGCTTTGGGAAACTCGGTCACACTCCTCCGTTCACCCCCACCACCCTCACGGCCGCCATCCCCGCCCTCCTCCTCACTGATGTTGGACGACAGTGCCCTGTCCCAGACATTCATCCCAGGAATTTCCAGTTGACTCTGATGCCAGCCCTCCTTCTTCCCCGCGCCCCCATCCCCAAGCTACTTGGTTCAGCCTGCTGCGCTGTGTTTCTCACGCCCACCTGCGCCGCGCCATTCCCACTTACCTGCCCTCAGCATCGTGCCCTCTTTGCGTTACTGGCCTGCTGGCATAATTGGCCTTCCTCACTGCAGTATCTTTTATCGCCGAACCTCCGCCAAATTCATCTTTCACACGAGCGGGTCTGATGACACACCCATTGCTCAGAAATCAGCCTTGGCTCCTTGCCAAAGCAATCACCCAAATTCAATGCACAGATTAATCTTCCCATGCCTCGGTTTTTACGGTAGCACGCGGAGAATCCAGGAAGGTGGTGACAGTAGAGACGGCATAGATGGTACATCTCCCTAAACACTCACATAGACACAGAGCAGAGAAAATTCCTGCTCGCCTCAAAACAGACCAGATGACAAATAATCACAGTGATCTGTCACCTCACACCTTTTAGACATGCTGTTTCAAAAAGACCAAAAAATGACAAGTGTGGGCAAGGGTGTGGAGAAAAGAGACCTTGGTGCTCTGTTGGTGGTAACGCCAATCAGGGCAGCCACTGCGGAAACGGGATGGGACTTCTTCAGAAAATATTAAAAACAGCGATAGCATATAATCCAGTCATTCTGGATAGTTATCAGAAGGAAACGGAAAACACTAACTCAAAAAGGTTCCTGCCCCCGCATTGTGCACAATAGCCAAGATAGGGAAACAGCCCAAGTGTCCACGGATGGAGGAGGACCCAAAGAAAACGTACTGCAGGTATCCAAAGGAATATTATTCATCGTAAAACAGTAAGAGATCTTGCCATGTACAAGAGCAGGAATGGACCGTGAGGGCATTATGCTAAGTGAGATAAGTCAGGCAGAAGGTGACCAATGCTGTATGAGCTCACTTACATGTGGACCCTTAAAGAGAAGGAGGAGGAGGGGAAGGGGAAAATTAGTTAGAAAATACAGAAGTCATGGGGCTCTGACATACATTATGGTGACAACCTAGAAGAAACGGGTAGATTCCCACAAACACATAATCCTCTAGAACTGAATCAGAAAGAAAGAGAAAGCCTGAACAGACCAATGACTACTAACGAAAGGAATCGGTTAGGGAAAAAATGACCAAAAAATGAATTCTTCCTGGTGGTGGAAGTGCTGCCTCGCCCCACCAAAGCATTTACGCCCAAAGGAATTCCTCTCTGGTTTTGTAAGAAAGGGAATTTGAAGAATGAGATTAGATGCACAGAAATTCGTTCTTGCAGAAACACGTCCATTCAAGGGTAGTGTCCGTTGACCCCACATGGTGTGCAGTAGGAAGGGGGTGAGGAGTTCGGGAAAGGCCAGAAGGAGTTGAGTGAAGCCAGAGGAGCCTTTCTGGAGAAGGTGCCTTTTTTTAAAAGTATTTTATTTATTTATTTGACAGACAGAGATCACAAGTAGGCAGAGAGGCAGAGAGGGGGGGGGAGCGGGCTCCCTCCCCAGCAGAGAGCCCGATGCGGGGCTCGATCCCAGGACCCTGAGATCATGACCTGAGCTGAAGGCAGAGGCTTCACTGAGCCACCCAGGTGCCCTGAGAATGTGCCTTTAATGGGGTTTTGTGAGCACTGGAGGGCAAGGGTGTCTGAAGATTGGCAGAGTCAGCATTTCAGGCAGGAGATCAAGAGGAGGGCGGAAGTAGGTCATCACAAGCTGCGATGGCTACACTGGCCGGATGGCATGGACAGCCAGCGTGAACCACTCCTGAGAGAAGCTGGGATGATGATGACAACACTGGTCGAGGACCGTCATTTCAGTGGTGTGGACAGCACACGCAGGAGCCAGAAACAGGAATGAAGGACACCAGTCTGAACCCTACAAATCCAGGCTTGGATTCCAATCAGTGCGTGAGCGGCATGGGCTTGGACCAGCATGCATGGCTGTCTGTGAAATTAAGTAAATATACCAAATTCAGGGGCACCTGGGTGGCTCAGTGGGTTAAGCCTCTGCCTTCAGCTCAGGTCATGATCTCAGGGTCCTGGGATCGAGCCCCACGTGAGGCTCTCTGCTCAGCAGGGAGCCTGCTTCCTCCTCTCTCTCTGCCTGCCTCTCTGCCTACTTGTGATCTCTGTCAAATAAATAAATAAAATATTTAAAATAATATATCAATTTCACAGCTTATTTAGGAATCTAAGTATTCTCGGAAGAGTTGGTCATCCCAGTTACAGCTGCATCAATGAAGCAAAGTTCCTCCAAATTGAAATCAGCAAAAATTATCCAAGAACCACAATGACTCAGGTCAAGAAAGGTGGTCTAATTTGGCATGGTTGCCACCTGTTACATGACGAATTATGCACTTAACTCTTCTGAAAACAAAAATGAATTACATGAAACAAATTTCTACTAGTTTAGTTATTACAAATGTCTTAATTTTGTTACTTATGTAAATATTGCCAGCCCTGGTATCAACATATCCTGTCCTCATAATAGTAGTTAAATTCAAGTCTCGCTTACATTGTTGACTTTCTCATTTCACATTTTTTTCCTCGTTTTTTATTCTGATAATATGACGAACTATTTGTCGAGACAGAAGAAAGCATTTCACGGAATGGTTTGTTGGTTGGATTTTTTTTTTAAAGATTTTATTTATTTATTTGAGAGAGAGAGACAGAATGAGAGAGCATGAGAGGGGAGGTCAGAGGGAGAAGCAGCCTCCCCATGGAGCTGGGAGCCTGACGTGGGACTTGATCCTCAGACTCCGGGATCATGACCTGAGCAGAAGGCAGAGACTTTAACCCACTGAGCCGCCCAGGCGCCCCTTCATAAATTTTTAAAATTAAATTCCTTATTAGCTATTTTGAATCTTTTATTTAAAAGATATAGAACAGGGGTGCCTGGGCGGCTCAGTGGGTTGAGCATCTGCCTTTAGCTCAGGTCATGATCCTGGAGTCACGGGATCCAGCCCTGCATGGGGCTCCTTGCTCCGAGGGGAGCCCGCTTCCCCCTCTGACCCCTCCCTCTCCTGCTCGCTCCTCTCTCTCATTCTCTCTCTCTCTCTCAAATAAATATCTTTAAAAAAAAAAAAAAAAGAATAAAAGGTATAGAACACTGATGCGTTTCAAAGATGAGCAGAAAAATAGCTGGTTTGCAGCTGTTGGACGTTACTAGTTTCTACTTTGCGGAAAGCTGGTTCGAGACCGTGCACGGTTCCCTTCCCATCTGCTGTGATTTTATCTGTTCGTACATTGACTTTGCTTCTAAAATAAAAGGGGGCGGAGTGGACCCAATGCTGCCCCAGGCCCATGCAGGGCAGAGCTCCCGCGAGAGGACGGTCCCCAGCCCCTCGGGGAGCCTGAGGGCCCTCAGGCCGGTCCCCACAGGCTCCGCGGGCAAGGGCGGCGGCTCTCGGTGCAGTACCGCAGGCGGCCGGCAGGTGGAGCCCCGGCACAGCCCCCGGCCCTGCCCGGCCCTGCACCCGGCGAGCGCGGCAGCCAAAGAGGTTGCTCCGCGCCTGCCCCTCCCCGCCATGCGGGGTGCAGATGGCGGGTCTCGCAAGCGGAGTCGCGCAGCGGAGGAACGTGCTGCTGTTCCAACGGGAGAGGCCGAGGCCCCTCACCTGGTGTCGGGCGCCCCGAGCCCGCGTCCCAGGCCGGAGGGCTCTGCGGGGGGCGCTGCGGGGCCACCCCCGGGTGCAGAGGCTGCCCCGCACCCCCACCGCGTCCTGCTCGGGCCCTGGGACAGCAGCAGGCTCGGCGGGGAGGGGTGGGGTGCTGCCGGGCGGGCCCGCAGCTGGGCTGGGGTAAACCCTGCGGGCCCGCAGCCACAGTCCAGCTGCGAGCAGGCCTTGCACCCCACCCCCTTCTCTCACCCTCTGTGAGCCCCTCGCTCCCCGGGGAGCCTGGACGCGGGGGTGTTTCTCTGTGTGCGCGCTGCCCCCTGCCCCCCCCCCCGCAGATGCCGGGAGACCTGTGGACGGGGAGGGGGTGCCTGGAGATCGCCCAGGTTGCGGAGGGAGACATCCTTGCCTTCCTGCTCTCACTGAGCACCTACTGTAGGCCTGGCCCTTTGCTAAGCCTGTTTGGAGGAATGGAGGGACCAAAGGAAAAGGTAAGACAGGACCTCCTCAGAGCGACCTCAGGGACTCACCGAGGCCGGCCCCAGGCGCCCAGCGACGCGGAGGCCTGGGGCACCGCGCCTGCCTGGGAAGCCCCGGGAAGGCGGCACAAGGAGAGACACAGGCTGGTCCTGCGCCGGAGGCAGAGGGGACAGCAGGTATAAAGACGAAGACGACGAAACCGTTACTGGAACGTGGCCGGTGGAGAGGGGACGATACAGGACAAATGATTCAGAGGCAGTCATGTGTCCTGCTCAGGGGGTTCCCAGCGCAGACATGAGGCGCCATGACCCACAGGGCGGCTTCTTAACAGAGCAGAGGCTCACGTCCAAGCAGTGGCAGAAACTGAGCATCAGCCCTGCGTGCATCTGTACCCCAAGGCTGGGGGAACCGGATATATTGGATAGAGGGACTTGGTCCCTTTTCTTGCCTTTATTGTTCCCCGCAGGTCACAGATGCCTCTGTTCAGCTCGCTGGTTAAGGATGGAAGTGCCCGGACAGGGACCAGCATTGTGCACTCTGCAGGTGTGTCTCTGGAGGGTGATGCTGATGTCCTCTCTCTCTCTCTCTCTCCTGTCCTGACCCTGGAGCAGCACCACATTTCTCAGCTTGTAGCCTGTGCTTCTGACCTTCCTTCTGAGCTTGGTGTCCAGATAGCTGCATCTCTGCCTCAGTTACCAGGAGGTCCTGCCCGAGGAGCCCGAGCTGGGTGCCCAGGGAGTGCTAGCAGTGGGCCTGGACCACCATGAGCGATGGATTTTTGCCTGGGTCTTCAACATGGGCTCCACAAGCTTAGGTCAAGAAGTCAGATCCTGGGTGGAAGAAGGAATATAGGAATGCTCTTTCCACAAGCCTTGACAAGTGCTCACTCTCCGGGAAACACCAGTGCTCCCGAAAGATCCAGTTTTACTGCGGAGCACTCTACTACGTGCGCAGGGAACTGCCGGCAGAAAGCAGATGGAAGTGCCTAGCCTGTGTAGCCAGGGCCCCCAGGTGGGCTGACTCCGCCACAGGTGTCCTCTCTGAGCCATCTGAGGTGAAGCCTCCCCACTCCGGGTAAGCTCTGAGGGTCTGCTGAGCCCTGCCCAGGGAGCTGTGCCCCAGCCTGAGAGAGCAAGCCCCAAGGATGCACCAGGACTGGGAGAGGCACGGGGTGGGAGAGGTGGAGGGCCGTCTCGGGCCAAGTTCTCAACTCAGCGCGAAAGCAAAGCGTATGGGCTTTGTTTACGCTTTCAACACCAACAGAGTCACTTCTGCTTCTCCCGAAGGAGGAGAATGAATCTTAAGTTGTTCATCTTGAACCTTCAAGACCAACTGGGCTGTTCTAAGATTTGCATGTAAACAAAGCTCCTTTAAGAACTGCTGAATGAGCTTACTATTGGGTGTTTTTATATTAACTGATATGCATCTGTGAGCATCACAAATCTGAAACAACTTATAGGGGCTCCTTAATGTCCATGAAGAAGAGAGTAAAAGATGACTTCTTTTTGGTATCATTTTGATATCAGGGAGGGAAAAGTCTTCTCTTTCTAAAAGAAAAAAAAACAATTGCTTCTTGTACAGAGGAACTGAGAAATATATTTGCTTTGAAATTAATTTTTTCCCTGTAATATGGAATCTTGCCAGGAAGAGAGAGAGGCCAGTGTTTCAATATTCTTTAATGAAACACTCATAATTGTAGATCATACTTTTCCTGAAGTCAGAAGGCTGGGGTGAGGGGCGCATGTGTTTTTAAGAAAGACACGAGCCTCATCTGACTGTGTGTCTGGAGTTATGGAAGCTTGACTACCCTACCTTTTCCTACAAGTAGTCCACGAGGGCTTGTCTGGAGGTCCTAGGAGGGGAGCGCAGCCACCTGTAAACACTCGATAGAGAAGCACTCCTCCTCTGTCAAGGCAGGTGTCCTCGCCACGTGGAGCAGCGAGGGACGATGGAGACACTGTCTAGCCAGCCACATCAGCCCAATTAACCCTAGTGATCAACGTGGGGACAGAGCTTGCAGTCAGATTGCCCTCCAAAGTTGGGATTTCTTTTTCAAACAAAGAATCGCCTTCCTAATACAGACACACATAAACTATAAACCACTAAGAAATGGAAAGTTCTAAGTCATAGCCAGCAGGTGGCTATCCAACACCCAGGGTGGACAGAATGCTTGAAGATGCGTGGCATCTACACAGGCAGAGGGCGCCCCACCCCCAGCTGTGACAGTTTCCAAATTCTTTCTCCTCCTCAAGGACCACAAGAGGCACTCCATTTGAGATGAAGTAGGTGTCAGGGTGCCTGGGAGGCTCAGTGGGTCGGGCTTCTGCCTGGGTTACTATCTCAGGGTCCTGGAGTGGAGCCCTGCGTCGGGCTCTCTGTTCAGTGGGGAGCCTGCTTCCCTTCCTCTCTGTCTGCCTGCCCTTCTGCCTACTTGTGATCTCTGTCAAATAAATAAATAAATAATTTTTTTAAAAAGATAAGTAGGTGGTCTAATGCTTTTCAGATAGCTCGAAACTCTCACGATGTAAAGAACTTCTCTCTGGATAGGTGTTGTGCGAGCCTCCCGGAAGCTAAAATGGCAATGAACACTAACGAAGGGACTTTTAACCGAAATTGCATCTGCAACACTGTGAATTCTTGCAGCTACTCTCAAAAGAAGAGTGATAAGAGGTACTTGACCAAGTTCAAACCGCATGATTATCACATATTCTAAAATACAGTTTGGAGCAATCTAGCTGGCAGGGGGAAAGGCAGGCCTTCTCTAGAGGAGGACAGCTGGGGCCTCTACAATGCTTATACACCTTTTCCAGTATTCAGTCAAAAAGTACTAGTCAAGCCAAGAGACGGGACCATAGACAAAAGTGCCAAAGGAAAATAAGTCAAAGGAAAAGAATCTCAAATGATACAGATTCAAATTACCAACATAAAGTCTGTAAAATAGCAGATTAATGCAGGAATGGAGGAAGAGATTAAGAAAATAAGTAAATGATTTAAAATTTTCACCACAGGACTGTAATCAATAAAAATAAATTTAACTGAAAATGTAGCACCAAGCACTGCAGTAGCTCAGAGAAGATTTCAGTCAGTGGATTCACAGCAAAAAAAAAAAAAAAGCAGCAGAAAACTGGGTTAATAAACCAGAGACAGGTATAGAGACAATAGCCACACAGAAGTAGAGAAAGAATTAAAAACAAAAAAACAAAGGGCATAAGTATACTGAACACACTTGGTCTGGCACGTAGAATCTGAGCAGAAAAGAGAATTATACAGAAGGACAATATGTTTCCAAAGCTGATCAAAGACATCAACCCACAGATCCAAGAGCCTCTGTGAGCCCCAGCAGGGTCAGTGCAAAGGGAACTCGTCCAAGCACAATAGTGCTTTCACAATAGTGAAAACCCCAGAAAACAGAGACAAATAAAAGCAGCCTGAGAGGGAAAGAGGCACACAGCCAAAGTGGCGAGAGCAGGGCTGTCTTCTCTGTGTCTCAGCAGAAGCCATGGAAGCCAGGAGACAACAGAGGGGCATCTCTAAATTGCTAGGAGGAAATAACTCCCACCTCCAAGTCTATACCAAGGAACAATATCCTTCAAAAAAAAAAAAAAAAAACAAAGTAATCTTCAGACAAATAAAAACAGTTCCTTGCTATCTGCTCAAAAGCAGGACTTTTTCAGGCAAAAAGGAAAGGTTCCAAACAGAAACATAGAAATACAGGAAGAGAGTGTGTACACCACACACATGTGTGTACACATACACACAAGGGAATATTACTCCACCATGAAAAATGGTCCTAGAAGACATTACATTAAATGAAATAGTCTTAAATTTAAAAATAAAGGGGCGCCTGGGTGGCTCAGAGGATTAAGCCTCTGCCTTCAGCTCAGGTCATGGTCTCAGGGTCCTGGGATCGAGCCCCACATCAGGCTCTCTGCTCAGCAGGGAGTCTACCTCCCCCTCTCTCTGTGCTGCCTCTCTGCCTACCTGTGATCTGTCTCTGTCAAATAAATAAATAAAATCTTTTAAAAAATAAAAAAAAATTTGTTAAATAAAAACAATAAATGGGGCACCTGGGTGGCTCAGTGGGTTAAGTGTCTGCTTCTGGCTCAGGTCATGATCCTGGGGTCCTCAGGTCGAGTCCCACATTGGGCTCTCCTCTTGGCCGGGAGCCTAATTCTACTCTCCCTCTGCCCAGCCGTCTGTGCTCTCTCGATCACTTCCTCTTGCTCTATCTCAAATAAATAGAATCTTAAAAAACAACAACAACAACTCAGAAATGAAGACTAGAGTAGTGGTTACCAGGGTTTTGAGGTGGGGAGAGTTGGGAGAGGTTGGTCCAGAAGGACAAACTTCCAGACAGAAGGTGAGTACATTCTGGGTCTCAGTGCACAGCATGGTGGTTACAGAGAACAATACTGTCCTGTTCACTGGAAAGTTGCCATGAGAGCAGATCTTGAATGCTGATCACGGGCTGTGTTGCAAGTGGGAGCGCACACCCTTCGCGGTAACTGGTCACGGTGACCTGAACTGAACTGGACGTTTTCACTTCCGAATTGAGCATCGGTTGTTCTCCTGGGGCAGACCAAATCAGATGTTTTCATCTCAAAAGGACATCTTTGTGGGCAGGAGTCCCAGTGAAGTCTTTGGCAGAGAAGCAACGCGACCAGACTAATGTCTAAATGACACCATTCTGGTCGTTGCTTTGAGATTATACCATAGACTTGCTTGAGTTGGCAGGAGTTGGTATCTTTGCTTGGGGGGAAAAAAAACGCAGCATGGGTAGAAATTAAGAGTGGAGAGCATGTTGCAAACCACCAGTACTTGGGAGAATACAGGGTGTTTGGTGGTGATGAAGCCAGTGACAGTGACATTCTCATTAATGTGCTAGTGGCTGAGATCCTAGAAGCTCTTAGGATCTGGTGACAAAATGACAGAGTTCTTACTGCAGTCTGTGGAAGCAAGCACTTCAAAGGCCAGGACCGTGCAGAACAAGGTTGCCTTTTCTACAGAGCAACATGGGAAGTCCTAGAAATTCCAGAATAGTAGGGCCCAGGGACTGTTTGTGATGCCTGTGGAAAACTGAAGAAGAGTGTCAAGTTCAGATCCTTAATTTATGGCTTTAAGGCGACGACAACTCAGAGACTTTTTATGGCCATGACAAAGAATCTCTTACCTCTTGGGACCCACCTGCATGAAAAGGAAAGCTCCGTGTGATTTCATGAATTGAAGCAAACCATTGGTTTAGAGCAACTGGGGCTTGGCTCATTCAAATAGGATATCATAAGCATTTGCAAGCCGCGGGTATGCCCAAACCCTTCTAATATGCTCCGGATTTTGCCTCCCTAGAGCAGACCAAATCGTGGTTGTGTTTTCTGCTCAAATACTAAAACACAGAGACAAGGACATTCAGTCAAACAAACATTTACCAAATGGTAGAAATACATAGATTCACTGTGTTGGCCGTGAAGTCCCTGATGGGAGTGTTAGCAAAGACTCTCAGTAGTCAACTTACTCAGTAGACCCTACCAAGTGGGTCTCCCCAAGCGTGGGGAATCAGGAGTGTCTCTGTCCTGATGTTTTAGAGTAGCCTGGAGCATTTAGGAACCACTAGCCAGGTTTCAGATGCTTTGCTGCTCTTGGTCAGTCCTCTGTTATCAAAGGCTCTTACATAATAGAATGTTCATTTGTACCAAGAACTGTTTTATGTCATTGTAGATATCTTATTTAAACTGTTGGGCTGTTGCCTGGAAAAGAAAGTTCCTAGGAATTTTATCTTCTGACTATCCCCATTAGGTGAAATTCCATCGTTAGGTGGGTTTCCAAGAAAATATGTCATGGTCCTGGCATCCAGCCTGTTAGAGATGCTCAAGAAGCCACTCCTTGGCTTAGAGGTGCTGTTACTGCCTTGTCAGAGGAAGGCTCCGTGCAAGGAAAAAAAAAAAAATAGCAATTTCCCTCAGATGCACTCCCCATCCCATCAGCAGCTGGGAATCAGAATGGAAGGGTGGAAGGTGTAAAATCAGGTTCTGGAAGAGAAATTTTACATGCGGACAGGACTTCAGAATTTGCATATTTACATCAGGAATAATCTAGAGATTGCTCATGGAAATGGATTTTGGAGGACATCAATCCATGGAAGAGGAAAGTTATTTTCCACCAACCCTCATCTACTGATGGGTGTGGGCTTACAGAGATTCTGCATTTGCCCAACTTGGTGCGATCTCCACACTTGGCTCTGTCCAATGCCACGCTGGCAGGTCAGGCTGGGTGATGCAGGGAAGTTCAGACGGTACAAAACTCTTGACAGATTGCAGAAGGACTTCAAAGGTCTGGTACATAATAGTGCTGGGCTAGACGCAACCCCAGTGTCCTACCCGCCCACACGCACACTCTGTCTGCTGGGAGGACCCAGAGGCTTCTCCCTCACCAGAGTTGAAGAGGCAACATCCTTTAAGTGAAATTCCTGGGTGTTCAATAAAAGCAACTAATAAACACACATACAAAAGGAGGATTGTCTGGGCCTAGGAGTTTTAATTCAAGACCAGTTTCCAGGGAGAGAAAGAGGACTCACTCATTATCTCAATTTTGCATTAGTGGGAAGAGCCATGCCAACTAGGAATTCTATAAAGTACATGTAAGTGACCGTCATAACACAACAAAACCATTCATGATTATGAGTACCTGTCAGAGAAGTCATTATGGCCAATGTCAGTGACCTTCCTGCCTGTGTTCACTTGTAGGATTTTTATGGTTTCAGGTCTCACTTTTAGTTCCCTAATCCAATTTAACTTATTTTTGTGTGTGGTCGAGAAAATGCTCCAGTTTCGTTCTACATGGAGCTCTCCAGTTTTCCCAGCACCATTTTTTGAAGAGACTGTATTTTCCCTGTTGTATATTCTTGCCTCCTTTGTCTAAGATTAATTGACCATATACGAATGGGTTTAGTTCTAGGCTTTCTATTCTGTTCCGTTGATCTATGTGACTGTTTCTGTGACAGCACCATAGTGTTTTGATGACTGTAGCTTTGTAGTATGACTTGATATCTGAGATTGTCTTGCCTCTAGTTTTGTTTTTCCTTTTCAAGGTTGCTTTTGGCTATTGGTTTCACACAAATTTTAGGATGGTGTGTTCCAGTTCTGTGAAAAATGCTGTTGGTATTTTGACAGGGATTGGATTAAATCTGCATATTGCTTTGGGTAGTGTGGACATTTTAACAAAATTTGTTCTTCCAATCCATGAGCATGGGATGTGTTTCCTTTTGTTTCTATCGTCTTCAATGTCTTTCGTCCATGTTTTATAGTTTTCGGAGTACGGGTCTTTCACCTCCTTGGTTAAGTTTGTTCCTAGATATGTTACTCTTTTAGGTGCAGTTTTAAGTTGGATTATTTTCTTAACTTCTGTTCCTGCTACTTCATTATTAGTGTATAGAAATACCATGACTTTCTGTGTATTCCTTTTGTACCCTGGAACCTTAGCAAATTCATTTATCAGTTCTAGGAGCTTTTGATGGAATCTGTTGGGTTTTATATATATAGTGTCATGTTATCTGCAAGTAGTGAATGTCTTCCTTCTTCCTTACCAATTTGGATGACCCTTACTTCTTTTTTCTTTCTGATTGCTGTGGCTAGGACTTCCAGTACTATGTTGAATGGAAGTGGTGAGAGTGGACAGCTTAGTCTTTTTCCTGAGTTTAGGGAAAAAGCTCTGTTTTTCACCACTGAATAGGATATTAGCTGTGGATTTTTCATATATGGCCTTCATTATATTGAGGTATGTTCCTTCTAAACCTATTTTGTTGGGGCGCCTGGGTGGCTCAGTGGGTTAAGTCTCTGCCTTTGGCTCAGGTCATGATCTCAGGGTCCTGGGATCAAGTTCCACATCAGGCTCTCTGCTCAGCGGGGAGCCTGCTTCCCCCTCTCCCTCTGCCTGCCTCTCTGCCTACTTATGATCACTCTCTATCAAATAAATAAATAAAATCTTTAATAAAAAACATTTTGTTGAGCATTTTTTTTGTGGGTTTTTCATTTGTTTGTTTGGGTGCCAATTTTAAATAGAGTTTTAAGACATTGCATTTTCCACTTACACTACTTATAAACTGTAATGTTATTTCGTTTCTCTGTACACATGTTTCATATCCACGTATCAAGAATGCCCAGTTATTCACCACAGCAGCTTGGCTTTGAAAAATGTCACGGAATCTACTACAACTTTGAGCCCTTTGATGTTTTGTGGAACAAAGCAAATCTAGGCTCAGGTTGGCTTAATGAATCTCTTCCACGGTGGGCCCAGAGGAGGCACCACCAGATGGAGGTGCTCCACCGTGAGGGGATCCCTCCCACATTCCTCCTGGTGCACTCTGCTACCGCGGGATAATGATGGAGTTGTAAACGTTCTCCAGCTCTTTCTGCTGAGACAATCTCCCCACTCTGCAGTCTGCTTGATTTGGATTTTTTTCCTCCCAATTTTTATTTAGATTCTAGTTGGTTAATATATAGTGTAATACTGGTTTTAGCAGTAGCATCTAGTGATTCATCACCTACATACAATACCCAGTTGCTCAGCATTTTTAATCATGAATGAATGATGTGTTCTGTTGAATGCTTTTCTACATCTGTTGGTATGTTCATATGGGTTTTTTTTTCTCTTGTTGATGTGATGTATCACATCAATTTGTGAATATCAAATGACCCTTGCATCCCAGGAATACATCCCACTTGACTGTAGTGAATCATTTTCTTTTTGGTATTGTTGGATTCAGTTTGCTAATATTATGTCAGTACTTTTTTTTTTTTTTTTTTTTTTTTTTTTTACAGAGAAAGAGAGCACAAGCAGGGGGAGCAGGAGAGAGAGAAGCAGCCTTCCCACTGAGCAAGGAGCCCGATGCAGGAATTCCAGGACACTGGGATCATGACCTGAACTGAAAGCAGACTTTTAACCGACTGAGCCACACAGACGCCCTTATGTCTGTACTTTCTAAAGAATATACAACTTAGGGGCATGTGGGTGGCTCAGTCTGTTGAGCTGCTAGCTCTTGATTTTGGCTCAGGAGGTTTGGGTCAGACTTCATGCTCCACAGGGAGCTTGCTTGAGATTCTCTCCCACTCCCTTTGCTCCACCCTCCTGCTCACCTGCATTCTCTTTCTAAAATAAATAAGTCTTTTTAAAAAATAAGGAACACACAGCTTCATCAACTATTTTTGCATCATCAGAAAGACTTGAGTATTCACTGGCATCCCAGAATTATCATCAACACTCCATCATTCATCTCTCAATTAATACAGGTTTTCACATGGCGGGGTATCTCTTATATGAATAATGGGAGAAATTACTGAATTGAGATTAGCAACTTTGGAGATTTATATGGTCTCTTTTCTTTCAAGGATAAGAAGGAAAAAAATATATATGCATCCAGAAAACGCAACTCAGCCCCTAAGAAGGGGCAGTCTTGCCCCTTGGCCCCTAAGAAGACGGCAGTGTCCGTGGTTAAGAGCAGGGAACTTTCTTTTTCTCGAAGAGAAAAAAATCCACTTGCCTCCACTCACAGACAAATTTCAGCTGTATTTCATGAAAATATGCCCAGTGCCATCTAGCAAAAATGTGTAACATAACAAACAGAAAAGACCAAAAAAAAAAAAAAAGAAGAAGAAGAAGAAGAAGAAGAAGAAGAAGAAAAAAGAAAAAAAGAAAAGAAAAAAGACCAGCAAGCAACAAAAATAATTTTCTTGCTTTCTAAAGAGCGGCAGAAACAACTCAAGAAACCAACCATGACCCAAAGAAACTGGTGTTTTCGTTGGTGTGGCACAAGAGGAAATAGATTTGTTGGCCAAAGTGGGGCTTGAAAATCACGTTGCTTTGGACCATATTCTTGCCAAACAGGGTGGAGTATGCGTCCTTGCTGACACCATTTGCTGTGTTATATGAACAGTTCTGCAAAACTGAAAACTCACTTAGATAACAATGGGACAGCAAACCACTTGGCTGCAGCACATTTCCCCAGAAATTCTTGCAGGAACGGATTGGTTTACAGGACTGTTTTCAGGATTCTTCAAGGGATTAGATCAATGTCACAGGGAGTACGAAGACTTGGGTTGTCTGTCCTCTGCGTCTCATTAATTGGATATGTCATTTTTTAAAAATGTGTTTTCCCATCCTGCCCCGAAAGAACCAGAGAGGGAGCTCATGTTTTGGTCATGCAGACCTTACATGTCCAGCCAAGTGCTAGGAAATAGTTTCCACAAAGTGCAAAGTTGTTTCATTCCCCAAACCCCCAACACCGTGCCCCTTTCCAGCAGGAAGTGGCACAACTGTGGTCACCCGGTCCCTCAAGACTGAGGAATGACGAAATGCTAAGAGGACTGGACCCCACACTTGGGAGAGCAAATGCCTCGCAGCTCTGCCCCAGGAAAAGCGAACCTGGCTGACCTCTGCACCTGTTTCCTGGAAGTGGACTGACCGCCCTAAGAGGAGCTGGGATTGGAGCAAACCCGGAGGTACTCCAACATGTGCACAGGAGGAACCCAAGTGAAGAAAGTCGCCTCTGGGATGGCACATGGAGGTCTCCCCTGCTGGTCATGCTAGCGCCACTGTCATCTGCAGGTAGTAGGACATATGGACGAGCATGGACAAGTGTGGACAAGCATGTCCCTGGGTGGCGCCTGCCCAGACACCCCAGTGTCTTCCCCCCACCTCGCCTTTGCCAAGCTCCAGCCACCTACATCCATCCCTGGAGACCCGCTAACCCACAGAATTCCCCGGATCCTTGGCGGTGCCTCCTTGGGCAACTCCTCACTTTGGCCAACAAATCTATTTCCTCTTGTGCCACACCCACCTCCCTGCTCACAAGCCTGCAGCAAAGCCCACTTTCTCTGTACACGTCCGGGCTCGGCAGGCTCCTCAGAGTGGGCAATGCACCCAGGATCCCTGGCCTCCTGCACCCCTGCCAGACATCCCCAGCAGCCCCGGACTACAGCCTGGGGCCTGCCGCTCCCGCATCTCCTTGACGCCCCACGAGGGGCCCCGCTATGCTCACGCCCCCAGCTGTATGCCCTAAGACCTGACAGTGATGTTCCACGCCTGCTGGCCACAACTCAGCTTTGACCCCAACCAGGCTGCAAACACCAAAGCCCTTGATTTATGGAGTAAAGCTTCCAGGTTACCTGGAGCACCTGCCCTGTCCTGTTCCTTGAGAGAGAAATGAAGGTCTATTTCCTGGAGCTATCGATCTCTGTCAGGCTGTGAAACCGACCCTAATCAATACTCCTAGCTCCGTAGATGTCCTCACACGTTCTCTAGCAGCATTGCTCCCCGTTGGGTAGACAGACGGCAGAGGCACGCAGGCCTCGCCAAGACCCAGTAGGGACCTCGTTCGGGTTGCTTTAACAGGTGCAACAGAGATGGAGTGGCTTAAACCACAAACCTCTGTTTCTCACATTTCTGAAGGCTGGTAGGTCCCAAGATTCCAGCAAATCTGGTGCCTGGTGGGATCCCTCTTCCTGGTAGTCAGATGTCACCTTGCCCTTGGGGTGGAGGGCAGTGGAGAGGACGCAAGCTCTCCCTTGCTTCCTCGTAGAAGGACATTAATCCCATTCAGGACACCTCCAGCCCCGAGCCCTATCTACCTCCCAAACACCCCACCCTAAATACTATCACGCTGGGGACGAAGGTTTCTGCATACGAATTTGGGGGGACCCCAAACATTCAGTCCATAAGAGATGATAATCTTACTTTTCTTTCCCAGGCAGCAACGTGGGCACAGGCTTTAATCCACGACTTTCTGCTCAGTTTAGCTAAACCACATCGAGGCACCATTTGTTAATGTATTTTTTTAGGATTTGGGGCTTCTTGCTCAGAGGGAGGCCTGCTTCTCCCTCTCCCACTCCCCCTGCTTGTGTTCCCTCTGTCACTGTGTCTCTCTCTGTCAAATAAATCTTAAAAGAAGGAGAAGAAGATGATAAGCATTCTCACTGAAAACGAAAATTCTTAAAGGCTCAGGGTGATTTTCTCAGGAGACTGTGTCACCAGAAGCATTTCCATGGGACCCTCACAAAACACAGCAACAACGTGCCTAGAAAAGAAAAGGGTGACTCTTCTCTAGAGCTCTGGAGAAAGACAATATGAACCAGATGACACTTTTTAATAGACAATGTCCCACATTCATATAAAAAAAATTGTTTGGATGCCATACCATCAGAATCCAAGGAAACAAGTAGCTAATCCTATTTGGCTCAAAAGTGATTCAGATTTAAAAAAAAAAAGCCAGCACTAGGACCATTAAAATAACAGCAACTAATTTAGTCAAGAAAACACCGAAAATTGAACGAAAATCTGGCCAATGTCAGCAAGGAAATTTGAACCCATTAAAAAACCAATTATGGACATTCTAGAATTGAAAGGGACAAGACTGAGAGTGAGAATTCCAGGGATGAGGACAAGCGCAGATTTGTCATAGCAGAGGACAGGGTTTGCTGGCCACACACACTCGACGATGTTCCTCCTGGGTAAGGAAGGGGTTTAGCAGACTCACATGCTTCTGCACAGAAGGGCGCGCAGTTCTCCTCTCCCCGCCCCCCGCTGTAGCCCCATCAGATCTTCGGGTTCAGTCAGCATATTCAGAGTTTGTATTCTTGTGATATGTGAAGGCTATCGCAGCTGAACCACATGGTTTGCTGGAATCGCATTTTTCCTTTTTTAAGATTGTATTTATTTATTTAGAGAAAGAGAGACTGCGCATGCGCACGCGAGCTGGGGCGGGGCAGAAGGAGAGGGAGACTCCCAAGCAGATTCCACCCCACCCGATGCCAGGCTCCATCTCAGGATCCTGAGATCATGCTCTGAGTCGAAATCAACTGAGCCAGGTACTCGACATTTTTTTCTTATAGAAAAATGTTTTGGGTGCCTGGGTGGCTCAGTGGGTTAAGCCTCTACCTTCCTCAGGGATCCAGCCCTGTGTGGGGCTCTCTACTCAGCAGGGAGCCTGCTTCCTCCTCTCTCTCTGCCTGTCTCTCTGCCTACTTGTGATCTCTGTCTGTCAAATAAATAAATAAAAATTTTTAAAAGTAAAAAAATAGGAAATAAAGGAAATTTAAAAAGTAAAAAAAATAGGAAATAAAGGACGTACACAATATTCCAGCAAGCGCATGGTGGAGGGCAGATACAATGTTACCTAGACGTTCAGGGAAGGCTGAGGTTGAAGGAAAACCCTTAAGGAGGCGTGAGCCATAGAAACATCTAGAGAGAGAACATTCCACGTTGAGGGAACGGCCAGAGGCCCTACAGCCCGAGCCAGCCGGGAGGGTTGGAGGAGGAGAAACTAGAGCGGAGTGAGCAGGGGAGAGCAAGGCAAAGTGTGTGTTCAGAGAGGAAACAGGGCACCCTGAGCTCCCCAATAGGACGGAAGGCCCTGGGCACTGGCGGAGACGTAGAAGGGGAGTCGCGGGCAGACTGGTGCCAGCAGCAGCACCCACGGCCCTGCCGGGGGGGACAGGAGGTGAAGTCGGGGCTTCTCGGGAAGCCTGAAAGGATCCAGGCAGAGGCCCAGGCTTGCACAGAGGTGGCAGCTGGGGGGTGGGGGGACACACGTGCGGACAGACAGAGGCTGTGTGCGGAAGGAAGAGCAACAGGACTTGCTGACCAGTCGCCGACGGGATGGGAGGGAAGGGGAGAAGCCACAGCGTGTTCGTGGGCAACACCAGGGCCAGGGCAGCCAGCCCGAGCCGGGGACGCAGCAGATGTGAGCCCGGGCACGAGCAGTGGTTTGCTCGTGCACGCAAGGTCCAGGATGCCTGCTGTGTCACAAGCATGATAGTTACGGGAAGTCACGTCTCCTCCTTTGGGGCCCGGGGTGGGGCCGTGCTAAAGGTGCGTCTCTGGGAGTCAGCATAGCAGATGGCATTTCCACACATGCGTCCACGAGGTCCCAAGGGGCAAAAGGGAGGAGGGCCAACCCTCGAGCTGTGGCGCTTGGGGCAAATGCTGGGATGCATCACCCACTCGCCCCTGCAAGGCTGAGGGCGGGCAGTTCGTCCGTCCCTAGAAACTGCCTCTTGCCGGGTGCAGCCCTCCCCGCATGGAGCAGACCTAAACCCCAACAAATCCGTGCTTGGCGTGGGAGAACCACCCCGGAGCCCCTTTGCATGAGCTCAGGGCGAGCTCGGAAGACAGTCCAGCTCTGGAGCTCCCTGTGCCATCAACATCACTGTGTACCTTGCTCGTGTGGCCATCCTGGTCCCCGCGGGGACCGTCTCTGCCACTGCCTGCTCCCCTCGGATGGAGCTCAGCCAGGGCTCCAGCTGCAGAGCTAGAGCTAGCAGGGACGGTGGAGGAGGAGCAGCCAGCTGGGTAGGAGGGGCGAGTGCATTTTCCCTCAGGGGTCCTTCCAGGGAGTGGGGCAGGGAGGAGCAGACTGGAAGTTCTGGGAGGATGGGAGAGGCTTGCCTAGGGGCAGATCATCCTATGCTGCCAACCTGCTGTGTCCTTGAGAGAACCTGGCTTTCTTCACTTGTGGGTCCTTTGTCAGGATTGTCAGACTCATCAGATAACAATTTCCAGGGAAGGAAGCTGTTGGCCACCAGCATTTGGTGTGGGAACAGAATGGGGACCTCAAGGATCTTCCTTTAGATTTTCCCGTCACACCCCGCCCCGTTCTGAGGACTGCGTCTCCCCCTCCTCAGCTGTGCATGCATGTTCTTGAGCCCAGAGCCCGATTTCTCTAGAGAGTGAGGCCCACATCTCCTGCTGCTGAGGGAGGGGCAGCGAGCGGGCCCTGTGGGGGGCGGTGGGCCACCTGCCTCTCTCAGCCAGCACTGTGTGAGCTCTGCTCATGCCCTCAGAGCCCCTCAGAGCTCATCTGATGGTTTTTTTTTTTTTAATTAAAACAATTCAAAGTGCACACAGCAAACTACATTGGAAAGGCTTTCTTTGCCTAAATCTTGCTTATTGAGCAGTTGAGTCTGTCCACGATTTACTAATGATCGCGATTTACTGCACTCGGACACGCACCTGTGCCCCTCAGACCCTCCTCTCCTCACTCTCCTCTTTCTGTTCTGTTTCTTGTCAGTCCCACCTTCGCTGGTTTCCCCTTCTGGCCCACGCTTGAAAATACGGGTGTTTTCGCAGCATTATCAACTAACAGCGGCTGAGTTATGGAAGCAGCCCAAGGGTCCGTTTACAGAAGATGCGGCGTGTGTGCACACAATGGAATATTACTCAGTCGTCGAAAAGAATGGAATCTTGCCTTTTGCAACATTGGATGGAACTAGAGGGTATTATGCTAAGCGAAATGAGTCCATCGGAGAAAGGCAAATGCTGCATTATTTCACTCGTATGTGGAATTTAAGAAACAAAGACAAACGAGCAAAGGGAAAAGAAGGGAGAGAAATCAAGGAATAGACTCAACTCTAGAGAACACATTGATGGTCACCAGAGAGAAGGGGATGGGGAATGAGAGATGCAGGGGATGGCGATTTGGGACGGGGCCTGTGTGATGAGCACCAGGTGTGTAGGATTGTTGACTCTCTGTATCACGCACCTGGAGCTAATATTACACTGTGCATTAGCTCACTGGAAGTAAAAGAAAGAAAGAAAGGAAAACATGGGATGGGTGTTCCTTGAGCTTTCGCAATCTCTCTTTTCGTATATCTCGCCTCTGCAGTCTTCTCCCAGGGCTTTGAAGGCAAAAGGACCTCACTAGACCGAAAACCCTGTTTTCAACACAGATTAAAACACATCTCATGACCAGTGCAAAGAACCTGTCTTCTTTCAACACTCCCGAGCTGGGAATCCAAAATAAATAAATTAATTAAAGTATAGAGATTCTGTGGGGCAAAGAATCAGAGAGTTCGCTGAAAGCATATTATCAGGTCACGTCGTAGAGGACTGATAAGGAAAAAAGCCCTGGCATGGGTTTTCCGGGGAAATGAGAGCACTTCGAGAAACCCCAAAGCTCCTCTGAAGCATTTCCCACTGGCATGAGGGAACATATTTAACTCAAAAACACGTATATGCCACTCTACATGTCTTATCTTGGATTGTTGCTTGCGGGGCGTAGTCCATAGGACTGTATATTCTGTGGGTGAAATTCCAAAGTTAAGGGGGCGTCCTAGAAACGGAGTCATGCTCCTGCCATCCCATGAGAGATGGGCCTCCCTTGCCCTCCTGTCTGGGAGAGGCCGCCCCGCCCCGGCTTAGACCTGCCCTTACCACCTCACAAGCGAAGACCCCCCGCCCCCATGCAAGGAAAAACAAACGATGCCTCCCCGAGACCCGGCCCTGCCCTGAGCCGGCGAGGAGGGTGGGCTCCCAGCACTCAGCGGCCTGCCCTCCCAGATACAGCACAGATACATATGTGTAACAGTGAAATCAGGCTCCAGAAGAGAAAGTTGGCGTTGTGAAATAATTCAAGATATTTTGCTCATCGATGCCCACATGATTCCAGGACTCTTCTGGAAGTGGATTATTTTTAAAGATTTTATTTATTTATTTATTTGACCAACAGAGATCACAAGTAGGCAGAGAGGCAGGCAGAGGGAGACGGAGAAGCAGGCTCCCTGCTGAGCAGAGAGCCCGATGCGCGGCTCAATCCCAGGACCCTGGGATCATGACCTGAGCTGAAGACAGAGGCTTTAACCCACTGAAATAAATAAATAAATAATAAATCTGTGGGTTTTGAGAACAATCCACAAGGAGAAGGGAATGTCACCAGACACTAGGCTGAAGTCGGGCTCTGCCGAATCGTGACTTTGGTACACGGGTCTACACGTCTGCGCGTGCCTCTAGCAGTTTGCTGGGTGAGGCCGCCCTGTACAGTTCTGCTTGGTATTAAGGACGTATAAATGCCATAAAAACCTGGGTCTTTTGCATGGGAGGAAATGTCAAGACCCGGGCACAGAAAAACACTGGGTTTGTCCTACTGAGTGTGTCCCACCCACTCTCACGCTGTCCCTTGAGAGGGTCCAGAAGTTTCTCCCCTCATGGAGAGTGAGAGACACGTCGGCAGAGTTGATACCTGCTCTCTTAAAAGAGTTTCCTGGCTTCACTAAAAAAACCAGTATTGCTCAAAGGGACATGAGGGGGCTGCCGAATACACACGAGCAGTATTTCCTCTGCTCTGTGATTTTTCATTTTAATAGTAGCCTTCGGAGAAAGTAGTCATTCATTCAACTACTCCCACTTTGAGTGTGAGATCTCATAAATGGTTTTCAGGGATTTCAGGAAGTGCGTTTCCCACTCTAGGACACGATTGCTATTGAAATAAGCATTTGTTGGAAAGATGACGGCATCTTTGGGGCGCCCGGGTGGCTCAGTGGGTGAAGCGCCTGCCTTCGGCTCAGATCATGATCCCCGGGTCCTGGGATCGAGCCCCGCATGGGGCTCCCTGCTCAGCGGGGAGCCTGCTTCCCCCTTCTCCCCCTGCTTGTGCTCTCTTGCACACTCTCTCATGAGTAAATAAAATCTTTTTTTAAAAAAAGAAAATTAAAACTAGAAATACCATACTTTCCAATAATTCCTCTACTGGGCATTTCCCAGAGGAAACAAACACACTAATTCAAAGACATGTATCAGACCTCTGGACACAGAGAGCAAACCGATGGTTGCCCAAGGAAAGTGGGGTGGGTGTGCCTAAGAAGGGCAACGGCAAGTGGGAGGCCCAGGCTCCCGATTATGGAGCGAAGAAGTTACCAGAATAAAAGGCACAGGAGAAGACACAGAGTCCATTATACTGTGACACCGTTGTGTGGGGACAGGTGGGAGCTGGCTTAGAGGGGAGGGGAGCCGAGCATAACAGGTGAGAGCCTGAACCACTACGTAACACACCAGGAAGTAATGTAACACTATGCGTCAACTATACTCAGATTTATACAAAAATTTTAATAAGTAAATGCATAAGTAAAGGTCTCGATACAAAGTGCTCTTTAAGGCTTTTCATGACCACGGATAGTTGGTGCGATATGAAGGCGCATATTTTTCCGTTAGCTCACAACACAGTGGGGAAGAGTAAAATTTTCTTTTTAACTCATCCAAAAACTTGAGAGACGGAGGAGTGTATTTTAATAACGCTGTCAGTTAAAATTTTATTAATTACAGTTGTTCTGCACAGTTAACATGTGGGTTTTATTTTTCCTCCTCAGTGTGAAACATCTATCTTTTAACTAAGTGTTTGATCTTATCTATGGATTTTTCCCTTAAAAATATGCTTTTGCAACATGAAAACCATAAGACTCTGTCCCTTTAAGGCTAATTTAACCAACATGTGCAGCGTGTTTGTGTGTTTTTGTGAGATTATAATTAATGACTGAGCTCTCTTTTCAAAAACTGGGATGTTTTAAGATGTCATTTTTTTTTTCTGACATATCCCTTACGTCAAGCCTAAAGAGTCACTTTATTAACCCTTATGTTTATTAACCTTCATATTTAAAATATTGTCAATTTGGGCTTTATTTCTACCTGCACATAGCCTGGCCACTTTTTTGGGTTTCTTATTTTAGGTTTTTGTAAGCACTTATTAATTTCTTATAATTAAACGAAATGGAAATTCTTTAATATTTTCATTTTCTAATACCTCTAATTAAAGGTGCTCTCTGAAGGAAGGTTTTTTGTTGTTGTTGTTGTTGTTGTTGTTATTTATGGAGTCTATATGGTACCAATCTTTGGGGAATTGACAACTTTGGCAAACATACTGTTTTATCATCAGGAAACCTGGAGTCTCCCCTAGACTCTTTGAATTTTCTTGGAATTTTCACTCCCTGATCCTCAATTCATGTGGATTTTGATTCAAGGATCTCGAGGATGTGTCTTGAGTCGTAATACCTCACATTGAAACAGGATGAAAAATAATGGATTTCACAGCACCTGCAGATGGTATGGAATCTCTTATTTTCAGGAAAGAAAAGGGGGAAATGCATACATTCAGAAGAGAAAGCATGATCCTGACCTGAAGCTTTATCTCTGTTTATACTCCTAGAAGGCAATAACACAGAGAAAGGGCAGGTTTTCAGGTCACTGCTTTCCCTCTTGAGGACCACGTACTCTAAACTTGGTCCAGCAGCCTTTCAGGAGAACTCACTCATTGGAGTCATAATGCTCCCAAACAAAGGAAATCCAACTTCCGGAGCTAGAAACATTCTTTCCAAGAAAACCCAATTCCTCCCCTGTGCTCTGCTACTGGGATCAGACTTCAGCTGTATTCCATGGACACACATCCCATGCCTCTGCCAAAAAGACCCTTAGAAACAAGGACCCACAACAGAAAACAAAAAGACGACAGTCCTAATTCTTTCACTTACCAGTGCATAGCGAAGACTGTTCCCTGTCCCGCAGGGTCCACTCCGTCCTTACTCCCGGCTACTCAGAGCTCAGCCTGCTGCGGGCTGGCCCACCAGCCCAAGCTCCCAGCTGCCTCTGCAGTGCGGCGTGCTCACGTGACTCAGCCCTCTTGCGCACGAGGCAGGTGTGAGGTCTGCCATTACCAGGGCAGCTCAAGACTAGACCCTCTGTCCTCAATATTCTCTCTCTTTTTTTCCTCCCCACTTTATTGCAGAATAACTGATGAACAAAAATTATATATATTTAAGGCATCCAATGCAACATTTCGATATATATACACATTGTAAAATGATTTCACACTCGAGCTAACTAACATATCCAGCCCCTCATAGTCACCCGTTTTTATTTTTTCCTGTTAGAAAGGGGGTTTTTCGATTAAGGTTTTAATTCCAGAGTAGTTAATGCACACAGTAATATTAGTTTCAGGTGTACAAGCTCATCACAAGTGCCCCACTTTATCCCCATCACCTGCTTAACCCACCGCTCCCTCCTCCCCTCTTTGGACCAGCAGCTTCTTCTCCATAGCTAAGACTCTAGTTCTTGGCTTGCCTCTCTCTTTTTCTCCCCCTTTGTTCGTGTGGTATTTGTTTGTCTCTGATTGACTTATCTCACTTAGCACGACACTCTCTAGCTCCATCCATGTCATTGGAAATGGCGAGGTTTCTTTTTTTATGGCTGAGTAATATTCCATTCTGTCTACATCACATTGTTGTTATCCATTCATCTGCTTCCGTAACTTGCCTATTGTAGATAATGCTACAGTAAACACAGGGGTGCATGCATCCCTTTGAATTACTGTTTCTGTATTTCTTGGGTAGATATCTAGTAGTATAATTATGAGATAGTAGGGCGGCTCTATCTCTAAGTTTTTGAAGAGCCTCCGTGCTGTTTCCACAGTGGCTGCCCCAGTGCGCACTCCCACCAATAGTGCACGATGGTTCCTTTCTCCCCACTTCCTCACTGACCCCTGTTGGTTCTTCTGGCTCTGACTCTGGCCTTTCTGACAGGGGTGAGGTGGGACCTCGTTGTGATTTTGATGTGCATTTCTCTGATGCTGAGTGATGTGGAGCACTGTTTCATGGGTCTGCTGGCCATTGGGATGTCTTCTTTGGAGAAAGTCTGTTCATGTCTTCTGCCTGGTGTTTACCTGGATTATTTGTTTGGGGCTGTTGTGCTATGTCCGTTCTTATACATTTTGGATTCTAGCCCTTTATCAACAAAAACAGCCATCCTTCTTCTACTCCACAGGTTGCCTTTTCATTTTGTGATTGTTTCCTTGGCTGTGCAGAAGCTTTTTATTTTGATGAGGTCCCAATAGTTTATTTTTGCTTTTGTTTCCCTCGCCTCAGGAGAGTTACCAAGAAAAATGTTGATATGGCCGATGTCGGGCAGTGACCTTCTTTTCAAATGAGAACAGTTAAGAACTACTCTTGGTAAATTTCAAGTGTATGATGCAGCATTGTTCACGATAGTCACCCTGCTGTCATACTCCCTTCCTCTTTCCTACTCTTACAACCCAACCTCCGTCACACAGAGGAGTGTAATATCCCATGAAATGGAAGAAAAACACGGTGACAAAAATCAGCCTCTTGACTTGAGGAGTAGAGTCCCTAACTGACGCAAAATGCCAGCCTGATGGGCACAGTGAGGAGAAATGGGATCCTGGCTTTGCTGCTGCATATTTGGGTCTCTTCATTACAACAGTATAATCAACCCATGGAACGCCTGGGGGGCTCAGGGGGGGAAGTGTCTGCCTTCAGCTCAGGTCCTGATCTCAGGGTCCTGGGATCAAGTCTCGAGTCATTGGGCTCCCTGTCCTGTTCCGTGGGGAGCCTGCTTCTCCCTCTGCCTCTCCCCCAGCCTGTGCTCTCTCGCTCTCGTTCCGGCTTTCTCTCTCTCAAATAAATGCATAAAATCTTGGGGAAAAAAGAAGAAAAAAAAACACGTTGGTGGGAATGCCATCAACGTGGCCATCATGACAAACATTTTGGCAGCTCTGCAAAAAATCAAAGATGGAATTACCACGTAAACCAGAAAGTTGATGCCTAAATGTCACTGTGTCACTGCGTCACTATGACCTTATGTTTTATTCTGTGACTTCACTGGAACTTAAGGGGCATGATTTCGTGTCTTAGAGAACATCAGGGCCATGTGTTGTGGTTTTCTCCCCACGAACCTGTTGGTAAAAACCCTGTGTCGGGGGCATTCGGATGGTGCCATGGATAGAGAGTGCAATTCTTTTTTTTTTTTTTTAATTTTTTAAATTATGTCATGTTAGTCACCATTCAGCACATCATCAATTTTTGATGTCATGTTCCGTGATTCACTGTTTGTGTGGAACACTCAGAGCTCCATGCAGCCCGTGCTCCCCTCGATACCCATCACCGGGCTCACTCCTCCCCTCCCCCTCCCCTCTGAAAGCCGGTTTGTTTCTCAGAGTCCACAGTCTCTCATGGTTCATCTCCCCCACTGATTTCCACCCTTCATTTTCCCTTCCTTCTCCTAATGTCCTCCATGCTGTTCCTTTAGTGCCACAAATAACTGAAACCGTATGATAATTGACTCTCTCTGCTTGACTTACTTCACTCAGCATAACCTCCTCCAGTCTCATCATGTCAATGCAAATGTTGGGTATTCCTTTGCCCCAAAGATACAGATGGAGTGAAAAGAAGGGCCACCTATACCCCAATGTTCATAGCAGCCATGGCCACAATCGCCAAACTGCGGGAAGAACTGAGATGTTCCTCAACAGACTAATGGGTAAAGAAGATGTGGTCCATATATACAATGGAGTATCCCTCAGCCATCAGAGTACGCAACTCTTGATCTTGTGATCACAAATTCGAGCCCCATGTAGGGCCTGGAGCTTATTTAAAAAAAAAAAAAAATCATTTCCCCAAAGCAATGGGATTTGAAGTTTTCTCTGTCAGGGAGTGAGGGGAAAAGCTCTGAACATGAAAATATCTGACAAGGAACCAATAATGAGACTGAAGGAGGTTGGCTCCCAAGGAAAGGGGGTGTCTCTGTGTTGGACTTCCAAGACCCTATCCTATCATTATTTATAATCCTCAATAGCTAACTCTTGCCTGAAGGTCAAGCCTAATTTCCTGGCACCACCTTCATGAGACCACCCTTCCTGGGGCCTCCCTTCCTGTCCCCACGACTCCCAGTGCCCCACTCCCCAGCCGCCCCAGCTGCCTCGTTTCTGGTGTGGAGACTGGGCCACGCTCTCTTGCCAGATCCCAGTACTGAACTCTACCCCACCTCTCAACCGTGTATTTCCTGTTCTGGCTTTAAGAATCAGATGAAGCATCGCCTCTACGTCTTCTGCCAAATGAAACAATCAGAGGCAAGAAGCAACTTTGTTCATCTTGGAAAGGAAATGGTTCGGACTGGTGTGTTGTGTGAATTTCTGCTTTACAATACTCACAAAGGGGTGCCTGGGGGGCTCAGTAGGTTAAAGCCTCTGCCTTCAGCTCGGGTCATGGTCTCAGGGTCCTGGGATCGAGCCCCACATCGGGCTCTCTGCTCAGCAGGGAGCCTGTTTCCCCCTCTCTCTCTGCCTGTCTCTCTGCATGCTTGTGATCTCTGTCAGTCAAATAAATAAATAAAATCTTTAAAAAAATAAAATACTCACAAAGGGGTACCTGGGGGGCTTAGTTGGTTAAGCCTCTGCCTTTGGCTCGGGTCATAGTTCCAAGGTCCTGGGATGGAGCCCCGCGTCAGGCTTTCTGTTCAGCGGTGAGTCTGTTTCTCCCTCTTGCTCTCCTCTGCCCCTCTGCCCGCTTGTGCTCTCTTTCTCTCGCAAATAAATAAAATCTTAAAAAATAATAAAATAAAATAAAATACCCACAAAATAAAGTAAATTCAATACTCACAGACAGTCACATTAAGAAATAAAACTTCTAAGTTTATTTTTCCAAAATTTTCATCAGATACAGAAATTGGATTTCATTGATGCCTTTGTTGTCGCTCATTAAAATAAGGAGGGTTTTATTTTAAAAAAAAATTTTTATTGTTGGGGCGCCTGGGTGGCTCAGTGGGTTAAGCATCTGCCTTTGGGTCAGGTCATGATCCGAGGGTCCTGGGATCGAATCCCACATTGGCTCCCTGCTCAGTGGGGAGCCTGCTTCTCTCTCTCTCCCTCTGCTGCTCCCCCTGCTTGTGATTTCTCTGGCTCGCTCTCCTGCTGTCAAATAAATAAATAAAATATTTTTTTTAATTACTTAAAAAGAAAAAGGGGTTTTCTGTTTGTTTGTTTGCTTTTTCACAACGGGTTTGTTGCCAGAAGACAAGTGTTATGAAAACCATCACTAACCCTAAACCAACATGGGAAGGGAAAAGACTGCCATGCCATCCACATTATCATCGCTGGATGTGTAACGTGTAGAATCGGGCAAGTCTACCACTACTGACCATCTGATCTACAAACGTGGTTGGGTCAATAAAAGAACTATCAAAAAATTTGAGGAGAGGGGGCACCTGGGTGGCTCAGTGGGTTAAGCCGCTGCCTTCGGCTCAGGTCATGATCTCAGGGTCCTGGGATCGAGTC